>NC_051157.2:110184526-110238178 GCF_013339745.2 Dermacentor silvarum
CTCTCCTGCTGTACCCTACTCGAAAACAATGTTGCAGTTTCCCCCGTAAGGCGAAGCATCAATTGCGATAGCAAATAGTAGAGAACTATTCAGAGTAAGGATAGTAGTTTTGTCAGCTGTATAAAATGGGACATGCAAAAGCACCAGCAATGCCCGGAACTGTTGTCAACGCCGTCTGCGTTTTGCCCGCGTTCTCACCGAATGCGCGCAGTGGTGGTGGTGACTGTTGCCGGTGCTTCTAGGGGCGGCTCGGATGTTTTCGACGAGATCAGAATGGGACACTCGTCTAGCAGCGTCGGAAGGCTTTATCACCTTGTCGTCTCGCGACGTTATTATATAAATACGCATTTGGTGCCGCAGCTAAACGCCGTCTCCCCTCCCTACCTCCCGTCCCCCCACGGCCTTTTGTGCGACGGAAGAAGTCGCGTTTGCTCTCCGCCATGCGTTCGCTCCGCGTGAAAGCGCGCGTCCCTCGCGCACATACAGCATACGGCGCGCGGCGACGATTTCATCACCGTTGGACTCTAACGGAACCTCACGGCGACGGCGACGCCGACGGCAGAAATCCGCTTGGATATCAATAAAATGAGCTTTTCGAGCGTAGGCTCTTCCATCGATGGGGCTTCTTGCCAACGCTTCGTTATCGCACTGGCTCAAGAGGTCTTCGGCGTCCTGCTTAAGCGTCCTGCTCTAACATGTCCTCACAGTATGTTTGCCCGCGGATTGGCTTCGTTTATCTGGGTGGGGATGCGTACATTTCGCATTCACCTCGTATGACACTCCTGGGATTATTTTCTGGGGTTACTCAACTTTCAACTGCTTGTTTACAACGCCCCCTCTTCAGTTTTCCGATGCCCCTTTTCTTTGACACTACTTGTCCTATCGAGCATCGAAAAGTTCCCATTGCGATCGTGCATCTTTTCTATCCCGGTTGTCATCTATTTTATTCGTTTCTTTACGTCTGCTTACGTGAAGCACCATAAGTGTCGACTTTTCGGGCAGCCTTGTGCACATCGTAGATGGACCTTTCACCATCCGTTCGAGGACTGTATCTGAAGCTGTCAAGCATTCGTACACTCTTCTTGTTTTTCCAGCCACCACTTTCGGCTTATCACCTGAACCGATAAGTATGCCTTTGTCCTGAAAATATCTTCATTTACACGGATTATCAGCATTCTGAATTCCAAGGTTTTCGCACATTTCTTGCAACGTCCGAGTTATGGTAAAGGGCGTGTTGCACAATTTTAATGGCTGCTGGCACAAATTGATTGGAAATAAAAAAACTTTCGGGGATAAACTTTTGACTGCGGCTATACATTGCACACGCGCCTCGTTTCGCGGCCGTCGGCTGAGCCAATCCCAATGCGCGCCGAGAATTTCAATATCCCACTCCACAGAAACACATCCTCTGTCGTCTGTATAATTTGCTTGTCCTTCATTTCGCTTTTTTCCCAAGCGTTTAAAATATAAGCAGTGATTGCTTACCTTTTCCATTTTATTTAGGCTTGCCATTTAAGTAAGAAAAATCGCTCTGCAATGCTTTCCCGTCATTTCCATAAGGCACTCTCAAACTCCAAGCTGTCGAAATACCACCTCGCCTTGGGGCAAATCCAGCTCCCGTCTCCTAATTAAAACAGATATTTTTGATTATTTTATCGTCGCTACTACAACAGCTGTCATTCTTATCGGTTCTGTTTTTCTTAAACACCAAATTGATCTGCAAAAGTATTCACATATCGAGTCGTGAACAGTGCGGAGTTTGAATGCCTTCCTGAGGTGACCTAGCAAAGTAATTTCTTTTTACCTGGTTTCTCGTATTCGTTGAGAGGAAATTCACCTTTCACTTCCTAGACTTAAACATTATAGAGCAAAGTTGTGTTCTTAATTTCGACGAGAAACGTGTTTTATTACAGTCATCATTGGAGGTCGCTTGCTACAACTACATGTAACAAAATGTAACGAAAACGTGTAACTTTAATATCGCTTATATCTTTGCAACCGTACTACTCACGCGTATTAATTACTTTGTTACCATTGTGTAGAGGACAGAAGCGATTATTTGATCATGCATTTGTCGCATGCACAGATGACAATGTTTTCGCTTCACGCATGATGCAATGGAAGCTTTATTTGGCCTCTCGGTTGGCATTTATAGAAGCGTAGCTCAGCAGCACGCTTGTCGATCCGAGCGGGAGTGGTTTCGTTTGGGACAGATCCCTCTTCTCATGAGGCATAATCAATCAAATTCGAACCTCTGCTAATCAGGAGTTAAAAAGCATACAAGTGTACAATTTTCTGCAAAAAATTGATGGTTTCTTCGCTTTGGCGTCCCGTGTTCGACACGTAAGATCCAGAAATGGCGCGAATACAAGCGGATAACAGGACAGAGAGATGCCACTTCGCACGCACCACTTTGACCACGGTGGGCCCACAACGAATAGGGAGCTAGCACGTTCGCAAGATTAGACCGTAGGATCCCCACTGGCTGTGTAATGAGTGAACAGGCTCTGTGATGAATAAGATCTGTAATGAGTGAATAAATGTGACTTATGTCATGGTTGTAACTACTGCCCGTACACCCTCCGCAGCACGTGCAAGACGTTTCATGTACCCCACTGCGGTTGTCTCCCCGATACAGCCTCCCCGATCATTATTTTTAAAGCGAAGGTTTATGTGTTTAGGCGAAATGGTATAGGGCTAGGCGAAATCGCCTGTGTACAGAAAACTATCATCATCAGCATTGGCTCGAGCGTCGGCGTCTTCTTCCGCAGCGGGCTTGTTGGCGCCCCTCAGGTATAGTGAACTATAATCTAGTACACTGTACCTCGGGTTGCGCTCGTGCTCGTGCTCGGCACGCACTTGTGCCACTGCTCCCGCGTTCGTCATTGTCGTCTTCTTCCACAGCTGGCTCCTGTGTCGTCGTAATGGGGAGGCCGCGTTTACGGGGGTATGAGCCATTACTTAAGGGGACATGAGTCATTCATTGTCTTACGTAACGGACAAAGTTAAGTTTGAAGCAATTTAATTTCGACGAATCGCAAGCGGCGATGCCGGGTCATCATCATCATCATCAGCCTATATTTTATGTCCACTGCCGGACGAAGGCCTCTCCCTGCGATCTCCAATTACCCCTGCCTTGCGCTAGCGTATTCCAACTTGCGCCTGCAAATTTCCTAACTTCATCATCCCATCTGGTTTTCTGCCGACCTCGACTGCGCTTCCCTTCTCTTGGTATCCATTCTGCAACCCTAATGGTTAACCGGTTATCCATCCTACGCATTACATGGCCTGCCCAGCTCCATTTCTTTCGCTTAATGTCAACTAGAATATCGGCTATCCCCGTTTGTTCTCTGATCCACACCGCTCTCTTCCTGTCTCTTAACGTTACTCCTAAGACTTTTCGTTCCATCGCTCTTTGTGCGGTCCTTAACTTGTTCTCGAGCTTAACTTGTGGCGCTATTGTAAGCATACGTAACAAAGAGAAAGATGCGGTTCCAGTTAGTGTTAGTTAGTACATGGAGAGCATGTCGCCGAGAGTGTGATTATGGTGTTCAGTCATACCATTGGTTTGCGGATGATAGGCACTCCTCGGCGAATGCAACATATGGACAATGTTGCATTCGCCGAGGAGGGCTTCTACAGCTTCGAAGAGGAATCAACGACCACGATCACTCAGTAGCTCGCGAGGCGCACCGTGTCGAAGAACAAGGTTGCGAAGGATGAACAAGCCGACTTCACGTGCTGTGGGCGCCGGAGGCGTGGAAGTTACGGCGTGGCGCGTGAGGTAACCCACGGCGACGATGACCCAGCGGTTCCCATCTGGGGTGTACGGTAGGGGGCCGTAAAAATCAATGCCGATACTGTCGAAAGGCCGGCATGAACAAGGCAATGGTTGGAGCGTCCCTGTTATCTTGTGAGGTGGGCTCTTTCGGCGTTGTCACTTGGAGCTCGAGTGGACGTACTGCCTAACGAAGCGGTACATTCCCCCGCCAGTAGTATCGAAGCCGCAGGCGTGCATACGTCTTAAGTACACAGGCATGGGCGCATTGCGGAATCGCATGAAAAGAGGCACATATGTCGGAACGTAGATGGCGAGGAATCACTAGCAACCATTTACGGCCATCAGGTGGGTAGTTGTGGCGGTACAGGGCCCTCACGGATGGCAAAGTGGTGAGCAGTGCGCCGAAACGAGCGGTCGGTGGTGCGTGGTGACGGCTGAGATAAATACTCTAGAAGAGAGGCTATCCGAGGATCCCGGCGCTGCTCAGCTGGCACGTCGGCGAATGTGAGACGAAGAATCGTAGCTGGATACAGACGCAGCACCATACTCACCGGTCAGTGGTGAGCGCGAAAGAGCGTCGGTATCCGAATGCTTACGGTCTGAACGGTAGCCTACAAGGACCTTTTTTTATTTTATTAATTGTTTGCTATTGCCCCGACGCGCGCGCGTGTCCAAAATGCGTTAGGCAGGCCAAGTCCCAATTTGACCTGGCAAGGATGCGAGCGCCATCTGGATAATATTTTCGCAAGTAGCCTGCCCGAGCGAGCCGCTGTTAGTATGGTAGAAATTCTGGCAAAAAGGGTTTGTGTTTGAGTTTCTCTGAACAGAATTATGTTTTCTCGTATGTTCAAATAACAGTCAAACGCCACGATGTCTGTAGGTTGTAGTTAAGTAGTACTTTACCATTTTGCTGACGGATTTTACTATGAGAAATTCTATTTGTGTTCACTAACACCTTGCACCACGCGGAAAGCGTGAGTTGTCGGGGTGGTTCGGGATGATTTTCTCCTGCATTAACACCTTGGTGCTACGCGGAGGGCCTGAGCGGTCGGGGTGGTACGCCGACAACCACGCCGACGCCGACGCCAGATGTTCTGCGACACAGGGACCTTAATGCTATCGTGCTAAAATCGATCTCTAGGACCACATGTAGAGCCGACTTGGAGCTTTGTAGACATCAGGCACATTCCGACTTTGCGAAACTTTAATTTCGTTTTGGTGGTCGCGGGATGCGCCTTTCCTTAGGGATTTCCTTCACCGACCAAAATGCCAACGATGTCTAAGGGCTCATGCGCTTCGCGTCGCGCAATACTGCCAGATAAGCAGTCAATGAGTTGACAAGGATGATAAGGAATGATTAGGGGTTATATGGGTCTCATCACAATTGACAATCGTTCGACGCCGATGAATAAGGGGCTAAGTGCAAAATAAGGGTTTATAATGGTCACAGCAATTCTGATAAGTTTAATAAGCACTGATAAGGTTGACAAGGGTCGGATCAAGTCTGATAAGATTGATAAGGACTGATAAGTGTTGATATGGGTCGGATCACGTTCGATAAGATTGATAACGACCGATGAAGATTGATAAGGGTTTATATTGGTCGGATCAAGTTTCATCACATTGATAATGACACCGGGCTGCATATAGATGAGCAAGGGGCACAATGCTTATTCATACTTAGACAACTCGCAGAGGTGTATCTGTGTGAAAGTTATTTTTATTGCGATAGCAATTATATAGACACTCCAAGCGGATTCCTGCCGTCGGCGTCATCGTCGCCGTCGCTGTCGTCGTCTCCGTCGCCATGAGGTTCTGTATAAAGTCCAAGGGCGATAAAATCGTCTCCGCGCGCTGTATGCTGTATGTGCGCGTGAAAGCACGCGAGGGATTCGCGCTTTCACGGGGAGCGTACGTACGGCGGAGAGCAAATGCGATGTCTTCCGTTGCGCGAAAGGCCGCGGGTTATGCGAAGTAGGGAGGGGGGGGGGGGACGTTGCGCTGCGGCACCAAATGCGTATCTTGCGACCGGGCGCAAGGGGAACTGCAATCTCGCTGGCAAAAGGAGGGAAGCGGGAAGACAGCGCGGGAGGGAGGGGGTGCGCCTACTGCTCTGCGAGCAATTGCGCACTTGTACAGTTGTGAGCACTGTTAGAGTGAACACCTCATTAGTGTTCACGACTCTATAGCAGTTAATTTTTAGCACAAAATAAAAAAAACTATTATTTGTTTTATCGGCATCATCAGTAGATGTCGTATTCGGCATATTTCCCCCCTGAAGTAGAAGGTATGTTGAAGTTATACCAACTTGAATACTAATGAGGTGTTCACCCTAACAGAGCTCACCACTGTACATAGCGCAGCGGCGGGTGGTCGCGTGCACCGTATCTTTAAAGCGATCCGCAACTCGGCTCCTACCTTTGTATGCACTGTGCTTCCGCCGCTCAGTTTCAGTTGAAGCGATAGACCGCACGAACCTTCGCTCACTGCTGCTGGTACACTTGCTCAAGCCAGCGTTTTGACAGCGGTTGTGTGTGGCCATCGAGTGTAATCTATTCATGTTTGCTTGTGCGCGCTGACACCATATTTGGTAATTCAGTTAGCAAACGATTTTGTCCAAGTATCTAAAGCCGATAAAACTACTATCCATACTCCGTATAGCTCTCTACTAATTTGCTATCGCAATTGATGCTTCGCCTTTCAGGCGAAACTGCGATTTTATTTATTTATTTATTTATCTATTTGTTTATTTACAGCTACTGCAGGCCCTTCTCGGGCCCATGCAGGAGTGGGTACATAAGAGAAGTAAATTTATAAGATTGGCATAGTTGCAAAGAACTAATACATACAAAAATGAACTAACATAGCAATACAGTGAACATAATTGAAGGCTCGTACAAGGGCATATCATCAACTGAGAGTAAACTCCGATATTAGACCCGAATTTCAACAAAAACTGATATTAAAAGGAACCGCTTTATTCCAGCAGAGCTCGAGCTGCCACGCGAAGATGAAGCTTTGCAGCTGATGATTTTATATACAGATGCGGAAGTCGTGCAATGGATGATGATGTTTAGAGATGGTGAAGATGAAAGTCAGGCATGTGTCGCGCTCCCACTAACTCCCTCTCACTGTGGAAGCAGCCGCCCCTGGCTGCGTGGGAGTATTATGAAATGCGTCCCGTGTTTGGTTTCAAACGAGAGAAATGCACTACCTCTGGTCCATGGCAACGGCGATCGGATGGCGTTCTAAGGGGCGAGACGCGGTAATTAAGGCGGGATGTCTGCTCTATGACCGTGTAGGGTCCAATAAATCTAGTGAGGAATTTTTCGCACAAACTGGGAACGTGCACAGGAGTCCAAAGAAGAACTTCGTCGCCAGAAGAAAAAGTCACAGCACGGTGAGTCGAGTCATAGCTAGTCTTCCGAGCGTCCTGGGAAATGCCGGTGCTAACGCGGGCGAGGTGACGGCAGTCCGCGAGGCGAGACAAAAATTGTTAGGAGAAAGCAGCTGCTGGGGGTACATGAATGGAAAGGAACGATACATCCAGAACGAAACTTGGTGAGTGGCCATAGACGAGGAAAAAGGAGCAAAGCCGGTGGTACGTTGCGTAGCCGTGTTATAAGCGAATGTCCCGAACGCCAGGATGGTATCCCAGTTCGAGTGTTCGGGGTGGATGTACATTGCAATCATGTCGGACGGGGTAGGATGAAAACGCTCCATCAAGCCGTTGGTTTGCAGATTGTAACTGGAAGTCATCTTTTGATTAGTGTTCGAGGCACGCAGAACTTCGGTAAGGATAGGATTGAGGAAGAGTTTGCCTTGGTCACTAAGGTGAGCGGGCGGAGCTCCATGGTGTAAGAAAATGCTCGGTGGAAAAAAATTGACAACATCAACGGTAGTCCCCGCTTGTAGAGAGGCTGTATCAGCGTAGCGTGTTAAATGGTCAATGGCCGTCACAGTCCGACGTTTGCCATTTTAGGTCGTGGGAAGAGGGCCATACAATTCTATTTTCACGACTTCGAAAAGCGAAGCGGAACAAGGAAGAGGTTGCAAAAAGCCAGAAGGAGCTGTTGTCGGCCGTTTGCGGCTTTGACAATGAACGCAAGATGCGACGTATTTCGCAACGGCCGAAGAGAGGCAAGGCCAGGAGCCGCGACTTCGTATTCTGGCGTAAGTCTTGCGGTAGCGTAGATGAACGGCGGTCGGATGATTGTGAAAGGCTACGAGCACCTCACGTTGCAAAGAACGTGGTATGATCGGAACCCATTTGTTTCCATCGACGTGGTAAATGTAGCGACGTAAAGCGCCACCGTGCAGCTTGAATTGGTTAAGTTGTCAACGAAGTAGGGCGTTCGGAGGCGAAGATGAACGTTCCATGCGTTCGAGAATAGTTCGGCTGTATGGGTCGTCGTGTTGGTGGGACACAAGGACAAAGTGGCCATAACCAATCGACCGCTGCGATGGGTAAAGCCGATGAAGAGGACTCGGGGTGTACGCTAGTACGGAAAGGCGATGGTAAGTCATCATGGTTCGGCAGAGGGTAGCGAGATAGAGCATCGGCGTCTTGATTCTTCTTGCCACACATGTAGGTGACATCGAAATCCTACTCCTGTAAGCGAAGCAACCAGCGACCAAGGCATCCCGATAAGTTATTTAGCGATGGTCGGTAACGACCGTAAAATGGCGGCCGTGGAGATATGGGCAACATTTTTGCACTGCCCACACAACAGCAAGGCATTCCTGCTGGGTTATGATGTAATTATTCTCTGCAGCGGTTAGATTACGACTAGAGTAAGCAATTACTCGTTCGCGGAAGGTGTTGTCACGTTGCAGTAGAAAGGCACCGAGACCATGACTGCTAGCGTCAATAGACAGTTTTAGCAGAGCGCCGCTTACGCTCCGCTCCCCTCAGATTTCACGCTCTGAGATATTGCAGGGAACTGCGTAGATTTCACATTTGATAAGCGCGTCCTGCCGAGACGCGAGCGACGCGCTTTCAACTCGGCTGCAAAACGACGAAGAGGCCAAGTAGACACGCCTGTCACGCTCCGCTCAGTTAGCTTTGTAGCGGAGCGAGGGATGCGATCTTCGTTCCGCTGATGGTATGAGCGTTGTGCGCAAGCACACTAGCATTCCCGCTAAGCGGTTGTATGGCATTTGCTAGCGTATGCTAGCAAATGTCTGAGCAAATGCGTATGTCTGAGCGGAGCGGGCAGCAAGCGCTCAGCTAAAACACTCTAATGTGAAGGATGGTGGGCGCGCTCGGATCGAAGTGGCACCGCACCGGGTCCTACGTCAGGGAATGTGTAAAAGCAAGGAAAGCACGTTCACAATTGTCGGACCAAATGAAGAGTGCGTTACTTGCGAGGCGTTGATGGCGGGGGACGCAATTTAAGAGGAGTGAAGTTGCGTATGAAGCGCCAGAAGTAAGGAGCAAGTCCGAGAAAACTGCGCAGGTCTTTTTGACGCAGTGGACGACGAAATTCGAGAGCAGCGTCAAGCTTCTCAGGGTCCGGTCGAATGCCTTCTTTGCTGACTAAGTGCCCCATAACCTTGGTGGTCTTGCTGGCGAAACTGCATTTCCTTTGTGTGTCGAGTTGTAGGCCAGCGTTTTCAAGACAGGCGAGGACTACGTCAAGACGTTGCCAATGTGAGAACGTGGTTGAAAACACAACAATGTCGTCGAGATAGCACAGACAGGTCATCCATTTCAAACCGCGCAATACATTATCGGTCATGCGTCCGAAGGTGGCAGGTGCATTGCAGAGTCCGAAAGGCATCAAATTAAACTCGTAGAGTCCATCTGGGGTGGCAAACGCCGTTTTTTCCTTGTCGGATTCGGACATCGGTATTTGACAGTAGCCTGATCTAAGGTCAAGGCTTGAAAAATATTCGGCGCTGTGTGGCGAATCTAGTGCATCGTCGATCCTTGGTAGGAGGTAAACATCTTTGCGCGTGATTTTGTTCTAATCGACGCAAAAACGCACTGAACCGTCGTTTTTCCGCACTAGAACAACTGGTGAGGACAAGGGGCTCGAGGAAGGGCGTATGATATTTCGTCTAAGCATGTCTGATACGTTTTCCTGGATGAATTTTCGCTCTGTAAGAGACACGTGATATAGGCGGTGGTGAACAATGCGGGAGCCGTCAGTCTGTATGCGGTGAGAAGCGGTGGTTTTCATACTGAGGACCGGCGAATTGACGTCGAGCAAGGAACGGTGTTTGTTCAAAAGGACGTGGAGATCTTGACTCTAGGCAGGTGTGAGGTCAGGGCTTATGGTTGCCGGCAATTCTGTGGAAGGGGCATTGCTTGGTGGTGATCTTGACTCTGATGGTACAGTCGAAAGGGTGACAATTGCAACGGGATGTGTGTCAACAGCACAAGTTACAGTTGATCCACGGGGCAACAGTTGGGGTTTGGTAGTTTGATTTAAGCCTGTAAGCAATGCAGACCCCTCAGAAAAGCGAATAAGGCCAGGAGTAGTCGGAATCCTCCGATATAGGGCATGGTCGTAGGGTAGAATCAGTACGTCGCCATCCACGATGTTCATGCAGTTGACAGTTATAATCTCTTCTCTACATGGCCAAAGAACGTAATCGGTGGAGGTGATGAGGTGAATGGTTCTTCGTGGTTGGGGAGATAATAGCGAGTGGCATCCAGTTGTATGAGGCGTTGACGACAAGAGACAGAAGGGGACACAGAAGATAAAAAGTCCTATCCCAAAATGAGTTCGTGGGTACACTCACGAAAGCCCGCAAAAACAATGTGGTGACGAATGCCGTCTATGCAGACACGAACAGTGCACTGCGCTATTGGACGAATAAAAGCGTCGGTCACTCCACGGAGAGAAGGGCTGGAGTAAGGCGTAGTCGACTTTTTGAAGGCGGGAACAAAAGTCGGCAAGAATAATCGAGATGGCAGCGCCTATGAGAGAGCTTCAACGAGAGCTTCAACGCGAACACCTCCTACAAACACTGAGAACAAGTGCGACGGTCGCTCTGGGGAAATTGTAGGCTGTCCAG
Source organism: Dermacentor silvarum (assembly GCF_013339745.2). Classification (NCBI taxonomy): domain Eukaryota; kingdom Metazoa; phylum Arthropoda; class Arachnida; order Ixodida; family Ixodidae; genus Dermacentor; species Dermacentor silvarum. The sequence goes on from NC_051157.2 coordinate 110,195,334, forward strand.
TGGATGCAGTGTCCCCTCCTAAAACTGCAGCGGGGAGTTTCCCGAGTGTGCGTTCGTGACATGAGAAGCGGGCCAGAGAGGCGACACTGAACGACGACGTGGAGAAGGTGACCAGCGGCGAGATTCACTAGCATTCACAGGCATATCAGTAGGGTAGGGAGGAGAAGGTTACTGTTGATAGATAGAGTGGTAGGACGTGCGCTGATAGCCCATTGCTGTACGCACGCCTGTACGCTCCTCAGGAGCATAGCCACGTTGCTCATCGTGTTGACGCCTTCGACAAAATTGGGAGATGTGCCCTCGATAGCCACAGTAATAGCAAATGGGTTGGGCAGGACGCGGAGCATGGTAGTTACGCTGTACACGCACTGACGCTGACAATGAAGCCACTAGAGCGGGGTCTCCTGGTGTAGGCAGAGGGGCGGTAGTGGCTGAAGAAAACGCCGCAACACAAAAAAAGGGTGAAAGGAAAAGCACTTCTCGAATACAATCTTAGCAATAACATTACTCTATAACAAAGAGACGGTAAGCCACGCTGGTTCGCTGACTCAGTTGCTTGGTTCAATCAGCGCTACCCGCAAAGCCGTCAAATGAAATTGGTCAATCCGGGAGAAATGAAGACCTTAATGGGCTCTACTTTCAAACTTCTCTCCAAGAAAGTGAATGTTCCTTTTACAGTCCCGTCCTTCTGAATTCTTCATAGTTGCTCAGCCCCTGGCAGCTTTATTCTGCTGTTTGAGCAGCATTTCTTTATTTATTAATATTTTTAGCCCGAATAAACGGGGACAGTTAGTTGCCTTCTCGATGGTGAGAAGACAGGCCAATCTACTGGAACACGTCTATAATGTGGAAGTTTCCAATAGATCTTTTCTTCAAAATCACGTAGGATTAGTTAGGCTGCAAGAAATACACAACCTAAAGTGCTTGCTGACAGCACGAAGAAAGTGGTTGCTCTTAGCAAAGAAAAATTGCAGGTTGTTTTGCGAGCTGTCAGCTGCAATGAGGCGCTTCACTTTTATGTTCTTCTCTCTTGATACGTCTTTCTGTAAATTGTCGCAGCGCAGCCTGAAACGTGTCCTCACGACAAAAACAAAATTCGAACTTTTAACTGCCAAGGTTTTACTCGGTTCTTTGCCGCCTGATGGCGTTTCTTCATTTCCCGGTTGACTTCTTTCCCGTGCATCTCTCCGTGTCACTGACAGCACGGAACTGTGTTTCAAGAGAGTTTGCAAGGCATCTCGCCGTTAATCTAAAGAGTGATTACCCAATTATAAGAGAGCAGACAAAAATTGCTATCTTTATGGCTGTACAGACCTGCCGCGCCATAACTGTGACTATGATGAGGAGTGAGCTAACAGCTCTTTATTCCTGCTCAACGTAGAACGAGGATGTGACAGTAAAATTATTATAGATTCTGTAATTAGAGTAAACCAAGCTGCACAGCTTTTCCTGCGAGTAACCAAGTAGTGCCTTAAGAATTTATTTCCACTCAGGCGTCGCCAGCATGGCAAGTGACAGCCTAAGTCAGACCCTAAGGGCAGCCGCAGCAAAAACCTGATAAACGATGTCTCGCATTCTTCCCATTTGTCATATTATCAAATCCTTCGCGAAAAAGTCAAGTTTTTCTGTTAGACTGCCTGTAAAACGGGCGCAACCATGACATGACGGTTAGTGAGAAGCAGCCGCCACTTCGATTTTTTTTTCTAACTGGGTACTTTGTCATTGCGGTTTTACCTACCAAGAATACGATATTTTTGATGAGCAATTATTTCCCAAGCTAGGGAAACAATAGGGTTACAATAGAAGTGCGACAGGCGGCTAAACGTATTGAATGGATATGCTTTTTTTTCTTGTTATAACTATGTTTTCTAAGCAAATTATCGTACCACGATAAATATCAGCATTAATATGAGGACGCTCGTGGTGAGGTGCACCGACAGAACAAAACCCAACTCATTGCCGGTTACTATCACTCCCGCGACGAGAGGACCAGGAAATAAAATCGAGTGAGAAACCATTTTCTCGAGCCCTGTCTTAAGTTCACGACCGAGACAGGCCAGACGGTTTAAAATTGCACAGGGAAGAGTGAAAGGTAGAACCGAAAAAGAAAAGGAAGATCAATCTTAGAGACAGAGGAATGGGGACGAGGAAGAGGTAGCTCGTTACAGGGAAGCATGAATGTAGCAAAATGAAGGCACGCGCGTGGAGCATGTCGGGTGCTTAACTAAGCTGTACGTCGCCTTTATGGGAGTAACCTCCAAGCCTACAGGCTCTCGCCTCTTCTGCTGCGAGTGACTGTTCATGCCGAGATAACGCGACGAGCAGTCCCTTTCTCTGGACCAATCCGGCCATGCGTGCCAAAGTTCGTTTTAAACCTAGCTTTAGGCTTCTCCTTCGCACCGGCTGGAAGAGACAGGCGCAAGATTCAGTGCTAAAGGACGACATTTCGGAGGCCGATAGTCGAGACGTGAGTGAGAGTGTATTTGCACTATGCGGAGCCTAGACGTGCGGAGCGGAGACTGAAGAGATCGCATACCTTACAACTACTACAGGTTCAAGCTGCATATCGATCGATCGACTGGTGTGTTCTCACGTTCTCTTAATCTTATTGTTCATCTCTTGGTTTATGTTTTTTGTCTTGCTTCAATCTTATGTGTGTTTTCTTGTGTACATCTCTTGTCTACACAGCTCTCGTCCGATTCGCCGTTTCATGATCCACTTTCCACTCCAAAGAATATTCACTCGTCTTTTCTTGGCTGTCTTCGTTCGCTTGTTATTCTCATTTCTACTCTCCGTGTGTGTGTGTGTGTGCGTGTGTGTGTGTGTGTGTGTGTGTGTGTGTGTGTGTGTGTGTGTGTGTGTGTGTGTGTGTGTGTGTGTGTGTGTGTGTGGTGTGGTGTGGTGTGTGTGTGTGTGTGTGTGTGTGTGTGCGTGTGTGTGTGGTGTGTGTGTGTGTGTGTGTGTGTGTGTGTGTGTGTGTGTGTGTGTGTGTGTGTGTGTGTGTGTGTGTGTGTGTGTGTGTGTGCGTGCGTGCGTGCGTGTGTGTGTGTGGTGTGTGTGTGTGTGTGTGTGTGTGTGTGTGTGTGTGTGTGTGTGTGTGTGTGTGCGTGCGTGTGTGTGTGTGTGTGTGTGTGTGTGTGTGTGTGTGTGTGTGTGTGTGTGTGTGTGCGTGTGCGTGTGTGTGTGTGGTGTGTGTGTGTGTGTGTGTGTGTGTGTGTGTGTGTGTGTGTGTGTGTGTGTGTGTGTGTGTGTTTGCATCCTGCATTCCGTTTGAGGCAGTAGTTTAAGCGACGACTGCCTCCTTTCGCAAGAGTCCTTGCCTTGTCGTCGTTTGCTTCTATCTTGCCGAGGCATTTCTTTTTCTAGCACCATCATTCTGTATCTCTCTCTATCTCTCTCTAGCGTGTCGCCCAGTTATATCATTCACCATTCCATACACAGCCAATGCTTTCGTTTTAACACGATAGCGTTGAGGGCCCCGTGACGCAGAAAATCCGGCGTCGGCGTCTGTGTTGGTGTGGGCGCGGGCGCGCTGGCGTCGTTGGCGGAAATAATCATCCCGAATCACCCCGACCATGCAAGCCCTCCGCGTGGCGCAAGGCGTTAGTGAACAAAATTTAATTTATCAAATTAAAATCCGTCCAAAAATTCTCAAGTACGACTTAACTGCATCCTACAGATGAGATACCGCCTGATTGTAATTTTGAATATACGAGAAAACATAATTTTCTTACGCCGAAACTCAAACACAAATCTCTTTTCCAGCATTTCTACAATTGATACAGTGGCACGCCGCGGTTTCTTCCTTGCAAAAACACCATCCAGATGGCGCTCGCCTCCTCGGCAGCCTCGCGCGGAAGCGACGTTGGACAATTAAACTGCAGTTGCCGGGAAGCCTGATAAGCAGCCGGAGGTCTTTGAATGCTACCACGTTCCACTGTTAAAGGCGATGCTTAAGCACCGTCCAATTTTATTTTCTCCCGCATTGATGTCTTCACCTAATGTACAGTTAAAGTTTTAGAGCAGATGATGTACTGCGCCGTATTTCCCTTTCTCACTTATTCGTTCCAAAATGAAGCTCGAAGGGATTTAAATGCTGTGTTTTCACTTACCCTAATCCATATTTAAAGTACAATCAAAATAGCGCAATTAAAGGATCATCCACAAAGAAACGTTGCTTTCTGTCCTCTCAAGTATTATTTTGCTTTAAGCGAAACTTGTAGGATTTAACACTTAAATTAAATTATGGGGTTTTACGTGCCAAAACCAGTGCTGATTATGAGGCACGCCGTAGTGGGGGACTCCGGAAATTTGGACAACCTGGGGTTCTTTAACGTGCACCTGATGCAGGTTAGGTGCCTATATGGTTTCGACATGCTAAGCGTATTTTAGCAATTCTCTCGCACCGCGAAATAGCTTAGATACCATAAATTACTTTTTTGTCGCAATGTGAAATTTGCCACTAGGCCCTCTACATATATATGGAAAGAATAACGCCCCGAGTAGGCGTGGCAGTGATACCTATTCGCCATATAACAATTACGCGACACAGGCGCCTTCGCTGTTGCACTGCATGGTGTATGCATTGTTGAGGTTAGCTACTTTTTACTTTTACTGCGGTGACATTAGACAAACCAAAACGAGACTTCGGAATCTTACCCGGATTTCTAATGCTTACCGATCCTCAATTCCGTGTAATGCATCGGCCGATCCTGGGACCGCTGCAGCAGAGAGACAGAAACAAACATGAACATTTTGTTCAAACAGCCCACTGTGCAAGCCGTGGCAACGCCTCCTAGATAGCACAATGCCAGTGCACTTCCATGCGTGACGTCACGCTATCTTGCCCGACTTTCATGGAATCCAAGATGCAGATGCTCCCTAGTAAGCTGTGGTGATTTTGACGTCACCGCTTTCGTCACACCGGGCTTGACACAGAGTGCACAGGCCTGCTATGTAGGAGGCGTAGGCCGTGATCGCTTGTAACACTCAAGGCAACATTTCGGAAAGCTTTTAATGAGTACGAGGTAGCTTTCTCTGCCGAACGCCATGAGGGTACACAAATTCCGGTATAGCACACTTAGCTGATTTGGTCTTTACTACCGCCCTATCAACCGAACACCTGAACATCCGAACACAGTGCTACAGCAGCTTTGAGCTCGAAACTGTGTTTGCTGCATCCACACGCCCTTTCTATGCGGCGACGACGACCGTCGGGGTTATCGTGTCGTGCCACCTACTCTCCCTCAGCTTTACCCTCGTTAGAGGCATGGCCAGTTTTCTCGTTGGGTAAGCATAGAAATGCACATGCATTTAAAAAAAATATCGTGCAGCAGCCCACCAGGGCTGCTGCAACGAACGAACGAACGAACGAACGTTTTCCGTGCCGACTTCGACCACCGACCAACCACGAGAACGGGTGACAAAGCCGAAGAAAGATATTTGTCCTAAAATATTTGGTCACTAGGACAGGTATTCGAACTGATGCCATTGCGACAACGTGCAGTAGGTATACGAGGTGATGATTTTTAAGTTTTACGGAATTTTTAAGACTCACTTGTGGCAGCGTGATTCTTGTCCTTGTGCTGGACTATTCGAAAAGGTGGACCGTAACCGTAACTATTGCTAATTACTAGCAGTATAAATTGAAAAACGTAATAAATTAATTAACCAAAAGTCATTACATTTTTAAATAATTACTGTACGATACTGCCATTAACTAATTGTTGCTAGTGAGTTTGCAAGACGCATCCACTTCAAATGAATTTCCACGATGACACCAGTTTCGAGATATTATTTCTCCATGTGTGGGACGAAATGTATGGGCATCCCAGTTACTTTTCTGCTTCGATGTATCAAAGAGCGCTTTGATAATAGTAAGTGAAACAACAGTGCATTGTTACGGCGAGTTTGATGGCGCAAATCTCCAAACTGGAGACATTCTGGAAATTCCTTCTAATTCTATACACCTTCGAAACTCACCGGCTACAATTCCTAAATTGCAATATGTGCCGAAAAGTAACTAATTGAAAAGTTGATTAGTGATTTTTAATTAGATAAATATGTTTCGATTTCTCGTGCAAGTAATATCCGTCTCTCTGTACAATCCAGCTCAAGGACTATAATTATGTGCAACAAGCGATTTTTTAAAATTCCGTAAAATTTCTAGATAATCACCCTGTATAGCTGGACGGGCATACCATGGCTCTATTGCGTTTCACTGGTGTATGGCCGTGTGGTGCGAGAGTTTTCACACCGCACATTCGTTGAGCCTAGTCGCCCCTGTGCATGTACCTTCGCAGGTTACAACAGGCAGTATTGTAGAGGACTATAACAAAAGCAGTGCGCATCGCGCAGTTAAAGTTGTTCTTAAAATGATGGCCATTTCCTGCTGTGGGAGCATGCTGCTCCCGCTTCAAACAAAATCACAGCCAGACAAATTGAAGCAGATTTGACGATTCTTTGAACGACGCTGTGCGAGCGATACTCTGAGCGAGATGCAAAGCTCCAGTAAGGAACAATTGCACCAATCTCGACGTGCTAGTTTACACGTGCAAGGTTGTCAAACTTCTTATACTGAGTCATGTGTTTTCGAACAGTGAACCTGGCTGAAACAATATGTGCCGCTCAAGATTAACTTTCTTATTTTCACGCCTATAGTCGCCAATCGAACATGGTGCTGCTGCGGTTCCTATTAAAAGAAAACAGCTCGTCGCTCATTGTCAACGCGCGTTATAGCTTGGTCATGGCACATATAGCATGGGGGACTTCAGGCAACGTGCGCGTGTTGTTAGGGAAAGTCACAATATATATTTGCAAGAAAAAATGGTAGTGCGTCGGGGTATTAAAATTTTTGTAGAGAAATTACGGTTTACATTTTTTTTATTTCACTGCAAAGTATGAACCATGCAGCTGGCCAGCTTGTTTCTGAAAGGAAACATGTTGAAACGAATCACTTTTTTTTTCTTTTTTGGCAGTTGGGCTCGTTTGCGTCGTCGGCAGCGGTCGGGCTATCACGCCGATGGAAAGGGACCGGTGCAAATGATTCGTCCGCTCGCGCAACCAAGCTGCAGGGATTGTTCGTCGCCCAATGCAACTATCATAGCTGTCTTGAAACGCACCTACTGTTAAGCGAAATCTTTGGGGCGTCTGAACGTTTAGATGTTGTGGTGGAATGCTCGGGAAGGACAGCCCTTTTCTTCAGCCGTCACCCTCTTTTCCTGCGACAACTGCGCAGACCGAAACTTGGCGCTCGCGTTGTTAGACAGAATACCGATACCACAAATCGGCTTATTATACTATATAGCCCTATATGCTGTTGCTACATCTGTGCTGGTTAACGGGTCAATTCTCTGCCAAGAGAGAGAGAACCTGTGTTCTCAATGAGGTGAGGCGTCTGTTACAGAATGAAAGGACAAATTCTACCTAAATAACCTTAGTGAGAAAAATAAATGCCTTCAAGCGCATCACTCCTTTAATAAACAAATAGCCTTCTGGAAGCGTTCTGCTATTCGCTAAACTTGACTATCATCGCTGATGGTGTCGGCACGTACTTTTACAATACAAACACTATTTAGAAAACTAAAACATTTTTTGTTTCTTTCTTTCTTTGTGATCGATAGGTTAGTTAATTAAATTTTCGTTTTCTTCTTGTCTTTCTCTTTACTTGTTTATTTCTTTCTTTTATTCTATTCCTTCCTCTTTCTAGGGTTTTACGTGCGCAAAACCAGTTCTGATTATGAGGCGCGCTGTAGTGGAGGGCTCCGGATTAATTTTGACCACCTGGGGTTCTTTAACGTGCATTACAACGCAAGCACAGGGGCGTTCTTTGCATTTCGCCTCCATCTAAATCCGGCCTCCGCGGCCGGGATTCGATCGTGCGATCTCGTGGTGTTCCACGATAGTTTGGATGATGAAGTGTAGCATTAGTACAACCCACAACGCGCCAGATTCAAATATCAAAATGAACATACATCAAGTGTACATTAATTTATCATTTTAGGCCACTTCTGAGTTTAATCAATATAACTGTAAGTCAATCTTAGCATTAAAACCACTCTGGTGCCGACACTGCCAGCGCGAGAAGCGGGAAAACTTAGGATACCGGGAGTGTTATGCAGGATGCGCCGAGTTTGGCGAAACTGGGGATCTTCACGAGCGCTAGCGACGCCCCAAGATGAAAGAACTAATGGTACCAAGACAAATTTTATCTGTCGGCCCGCATCCAGTTTCAATGGTTTATCTAGATTCACTTTGAGCGGCTATCATCCCTTGGGCGTTGCCATATGGGCAGTCGACAAACTGGGGCTCACATGATCATACCGTCGCTGCATGGTCGTGCCTTCTTTCACTTGTTTGTCATTCCGCCGAGTGCATTAAAGGCACAAGCAAGTTCTAAAATAAACGCATTTAGTACAATATTATTAGGCACTCTAACGTGGTTTATAAGCATTTTAACGTTTACAAGATGCACACTGAATGGTATAAGACTAATTTGTAATTTAATACGGTTCACGTTATACCACGAGAGAACGCTCCTCGTCCTCCTCTTTCCTCTGGATTGGATTGGGGCGGCTCGCTACGTGCTTGAGCTCGCATTTTCGAGCACAGATTGGCGCGCGCTTCGTTTTCGCACTGGGCTTTCAACAGATCGCCTTGTTGCTTCTTCTCTCTCCTCTGAATTGAATTGATGGGTGTCACTATGTGCTTGCGCTCACATTTCCGAGCGCATATTTCTTCTTCTTCTTTCTGGGGTTGACCGTGCCAAAACCAGTTTTGATTATGAGGCACGCCGTAGTGGAGGGCTCAGGTATAATTCTGACCACTTGGGGTTCTTTAACGTGGACTACAAAGCAAGCACACGGGCGGTTTTGAATATCGCCTCCATCGGAATGCTGCCGCCGTGGCCGGGATTCGATCCCGCAATCTCGTGCTCAGCAGCGTAACGCCCTAGCTGACTGAGCCACCGCGGCGAGTAGCACAGATTGGTGTGGGCCTTGTTTTCACACTGGGCTTTCAACAGATCGCTCGTTGCTTGCGCTGAAGTAAGGCTGTGAGACGAGGTGAGCGTAGGCTAGTGCAGAAGTGATTTGCCACGTGCTTACTGTGTAAGCACTCAGGAATGCCGTAAATCACTCATACAAGTACAGGATCAGAAAACTACGCTTTATTTTCGTTTGCTTTGTGATGCACCTTCACTACTGGCCCGCGCCGGGCGATGGCCTCTAACAACCGCAGGAAAAAGTCTTAATATTGGGTAGCCCCGAGTGATCCGTGGCTTCTAACAAACGCAAGAAAGGGTCATTGCAGCAGACGTGGCCCTTAAGTTGACTGCCACCCCATCCACGACAGGTGGCACTCCAGCTACGGTGCAGTTACCCTGTACCCACCGCTGACGAGCTGTCGCTTCACTTGTGGACAATTTTGTATTTTTTGCGTGTGAACGCCCGTGATGGGGTCCACAAAGTTCACGCTGTGGTTGACTGTCTGCCAATGCAGATTGAGGTTCACCCCGTTAGCATGCACTACATCTGGGACACAGTCGAATGCGGCCCATTCGTCACTGTGAATAATGGTCCCCGGTTGATCATTCGCTGAAATAATGGGGACTAACGTCACCGCGTCTCGTCGGTTGCCCTTGAAAAGTCGCAGCACCCCTGTGGTCGCGCAATACCCTGCCGAAGACCCATGGTCCACGACCTTTAACACCACCGTAATTTTGGCGGCTCGGCGGAACGTTGTCTCACGTCATCGGACGACCTCGATTGTGCTTTCACTTGCCGCGACGAAGGCACTCGCCAATTTGCACTATCTTCCCGGGGCCATCGAGTAAACGTCGCCCCAGCAGCTCCTCCCTCACGACCTCACGGGAGTAGTTCCTCCAGTCGGCGATGGTATGTTCCGATAGAGGAAAGAAATCGCCCGTCATCTGCTCCAACAGCCACACGTCTACGCTTTTGCTCACGCCGTACGTGAGCCAAATCATTTGCCGCCTGGAGAGGTGGTCATTCGAACGGCCGAGGCGGATCGTGTTGTCGAAGTTACTTCCTTCGCCTCTCTGCCCGTGCAGTGCAGCGGTACCGTTTAACAGTGAAAACTGCTTTCGGCACCTGTTATACCAGAAGGCAGCCCAGCGTCCATTCTGAGTCTTCCTATATAATGTGACCACTTCTCCTTCACAGGTTGGTTAGTCCGTGTTGAACCCCAGGTGCTCGCAGGTGCCCCGGTACTCCAATGACGACACCAGAACTGGCCTGGCGCTGCGGCGCGGTGGAAGAACAGCGCTTGAAGTCGGAGGGATCCGAAGCGATCGCACGAACTATTCCTCCGCAGCCTAGTCACACCAGTCTGCGCTGGGAAAGCATAATTTACCCGCCACGCTGTCTCCGCAGTGGAGGGCCTTCGCCTAACTCGTCACACAGCCAGCGCACTCACGTTTTGGAAAGGCAAAAATGACGCTGAAACTATACGTCGGACATGTAGGTGAACGGGTCCAGACGGTCATATTGACGATTGCTGCCGCTGGATGCGATGACACAGGCTGCTGCTGCCGCCACCATGTTCTCGAGTTCAACACGAGGGGGGTTTCGCGATGTATGAGTTCGGCACGAGTTCGCGTGTCAATCAAAACCATAGGTCCCACCCCGCGCGAGGCATGTAACTCTTGTGCGCGCCCACTACGGTTGGGCCACGCCCAACTTATTTTTGGCAACAGCGACGCGGTGTTGAGCTGAGGTTGTCAACAATCTTGACCGCCGAAACAAAACATGCACAACGCACTGTCATCGGTAAATTACTGAGCACCACTATCAAAAAAATGTCACAGTTTCGCCGTAAGGGCGAAGCAATGAATGCGATAGCAACACAGCAATGCCATACGAAGTAAGGTGAGCGGCTTTGGTAACAATATGAATTGTAGTAAACATGAGCTCATTATGTAAGCAGGTGTGCTGCGGCGTGAGTAGACCGACATGAAGAGAGACTCGATGACCACGAGAAGGCGCGTGTGAAACGGTGGTGTTGATGAGAAGCGCTTCCCGTGGGCAGCGCGCGTGCGAAGGGACACACCTGTAGCGCTGCACTGCCGATCCGGGCAGCATTACATGTGTAGCGTGCGTTGGAAAATGTGACCCGACTATTACTAACTGAATGAACAAGCGTAGTGTGAGCGCGCACAACCAAACATGAAGAGATCACACTGAATGACTGCAGACGACTGTCAAAACGCTGGCAGCAAGCATACGCCGCTGCGGGCGAAGGTACGTGCGGTCTATCGCTTCAACAGGAACTGAGCCGCGAATGCACGGCTCATAAAGGTCAGAGCCGTGTGGAGATAAGAGACGGTGCGGCGAGCGACGAGCGCGGTTGTTGGCAGAAGAAAAGTGCGCCCCCCCCCCCCCCCCCGCTTCCTCCGGCGCTGGCTTCCCGCTTCCTTGCTTGCGCGCGGGCGAGATAAGAGACCGTGCGGCCGAGCGACGAGCGCGGCTGTTGGCACAGTAGAAGTGCCCCCCCCCCCCCCCCCCGCTCCCTCCGGCGCTGGCTTCCCGCTTCGTTGCTTGCGCGTGGGGGATTGAGTGCGTTCGCTCTCCGTGATAGCGTGCGTCCCAGCACGCTTGCGCTCGGGCATACGGCGCGCGGTGAAGATTTTATCTATACGGAACCTCACGGCGACGGCGACGACGACGGCGACGGCGACGGCGACGCCGACGGCAGAAATCCGGTTGAAGTGTCCATATAATTGCTATCGCAATAAAAACTCAGAGGCCTGCGCGGCACACGCAGCACAGTCACAGGGTAAGCTGGTGGAGAGGCTCAAGAGTAGCTCCAATTTCGGCACCACGCACAACAGGGTCGTCACGGCAATGTCTCTTCGCCTCGTTTTGACGAGAACGATCTGAACTGTCCGCCCGGCGTCGATGGCGAGCTACGGCTTGTAATGCTTTCTGCGCAGCAGTCTGCTGAGCCCGATCAAGCCTCGTTGTAGCCGCGCAAGTAGCTGTACGATTCGCTTCTTCAGCAGCGGTTCGTACCTTGCGAGGAGACGCCATAACGTGTACCGAAGAGATATACAGAATACGTGGCGCACATCTCACATCCCTTGACCCGTAGCACGGTACGTTGTTGTTGTCAATGATGATTGTTTATTGGAATCTTCAAAACGGGCTGGTGACAAATAGTCACCTAGCCTGCATGAGTGAACCAGGTGCAGTTACATGCAGCATGCAATTGCTATATGCAACTTACATCTCGGGCACGCTGCGTTTGCAGATATCTTAAATAAATGGCACCACCATACTGGCGGAGGCTCGAGCAGCTCGGGATCGCGTTGATTGCGCGCCTCGTCTGACTCGCATCTCGTTGTCTGCGCCTGCGCACGCTACGTTTGCAGGCGGCTTACCCTAGATGGCGCCACCCTACTGGCGGAGGCTCGCGTCGTCTGCGCCTGTGCGCTTGCCTAGGGCGCATTATGGGGCATTTTCCCGATGCCTGATAGTAAGCGCTTGCGTGGCTCAGCGGCAAAGTATCTGACTCTACCACAGTGGGCCCGGGCACGATCCCCGCGGGGACCGGGTACTTTTTTTCGCATGGCCGGCGATAGCGGTTACGGGCACTAGCGGCGGACACCATCACGAACCTAAACGGCTATTGGACTGAGCCCATAACAACTTACGTGGTAAAACAAAGCGTCGACTTTCGCTGGCTTCTGCATTTATCCTCTTGGGATGTGATGGCCCCACAGCATGGCTCATTGCCTGCATTGCAGCCACGTAGCGCACAGCAATTATCGGCACATCACTGTAGCTGCTTGCAAGGTGTCGGTGCGCCGTGGTGGACGACGTTGCTGAGGAGTGCGTAGTGTTTTCGAACGACAACCTATCGCAGTTGTCGGTTGAGATGGCTGCTCTGTCATCGGTGACATATGAAAGCCGCAGTGTCGCAAACGCGGTCAGCGTCGAGAATCGCTCCCTTTTCTAGACCTAGTGCAATGGGATTTCTTCATCACAAGCCCTGTGCACTAAACAGTTGCAACACCTTCCTCCGTTCGGAGTATAATTACATAAGAGCATGCAAGAGCCTTCACATGCCAAAATGTGATCAATGCGGTGTCGTTACGATATTCATCTGCGATCGCTGTTAGCTCAGCAGCACAGGCAATCGGCATGCACCTTGGAGTGCACAACACACTCAAATACTGCGTACATGCGCACGGAGGCACTTTCACTGGGCAAGCCATGACAAGCGATGAATTGCGTCGCTGGGCAGCACGCTATTCTTCGCAATAAATCACGGAGGCTTTGCGCACGCACATAAACTGGTACATTTTCACTGTGCAGCGTCACTACGGACCCCAGAATTGTACCGCCATTTTGCAGCGACAGCCCGTTTCTCCCGTCTCTATGGCTAGAGTATCGTTTTTAGTTGGTAAAGTTACGGCCTTAATAGCCTCAGTGAAGCGCCTGCGGTGAACAGTCATGCAGCGGCACTGCGTTGTCATTCTCCTAATAGACAGGAAATGGACAGATCATTGTCATGACTGACTTTATCGACAGTAGCACTGCAGAGCCCCTGGCGTCTGTTCACCGTATGAACTCCCCCGTATGAACTCCCTCTAGACTGTATCCGCTTGTAAGCTTTCACCTCACTGTCGCCACTCGCGGCAAAAAAAGCGCAAAATTTAATAATTCGCTCGATCTCTTTTTGTCATCAAAAATTTGTAGCAATCAAAACGAAAAAGAGTTACTTTAAGAAATAAAATATTTGTTATCTTATTTGGTATATTTTAACCAATTCGATCAAAGGAAAGTGTAGGCGCAAGAATGCACCGCATGTGCCCTGTTCGCATTCGACGGAGGATAGAAAGATAATGCCCGAAAGAGGAGACACGCCCTTGACGCGCCCTAGAAAAGCGTGGCAAGCGGGTCACGATAAGTGTGCAGATAAATAGCGGGGCAGTCACGGTATTGCTAAATTGCGATAATACTTTGATAACAATACGCGGCGTTGGCACGTTTCGTTGCGCAGTCCTCTGTGCTTGAAACACGTACGGAAGTACAACACATAGCACATAGTACAACACGTACTATGTGGCGCAGGGTGCGCTCATGTTGTCATACGTGGCTTGATCTCGACATTTCTTTTTTGCTGCTGTTTTTTCGCGTTCTTTGCTATCTTTTTTCACTTGCTTCCATCGAGCAAACTCGGGTAAAACTCGTGCGAACGAGAAACTCGGCGCATCCTGCATTACACCCCAGCTTCGACTTGTGTAACTCGTGCTTTTTTGTGTCCCCATTTCACCAGTACTCTGCTCTCGCAGCGACAACTCGGTTAATTCTGCCAACTGACGCCATCGCTCTTGTTAAAGCCGAAGCGTTTGCTCTTATTTCATTCCTTCTCAATGTCTGTCTTGCCCTTTCAGGGGAAGACAATACTCACACGGCGACGTGTGAACGACGCAAGTCGTGTGCAGACGAAAGAACCTGCGCAATTGCGAAGTGAAGACAAATTGAATCTTTGTGATCGTGAAAGCCTCCGGTAGACATCGCCTCCCGTATTTTACTTTATAGTGCCGGTGCTGTTGGTTAGAAGCTCAATGACAAGACGCCTTGAAGAAAAGACATTTCGATGGGCCGAACATGCCAGCAGGAAGCAATCGAGACGATGCAGACTGCGGCGTGACTCCTTACGTTTACTTGCGTTTTATTGGTGCATTTCATTTTTTTTTATTGGTTCGTTGCCGATAAAGTGCTGTCGTGGTGTCGGAAATAAAAAGATTCGATGCGTTTGCTCAGAGCCGTAGGGCACTTTCCACCAGAGATCGCGCCAAGCTTTTAACATTTATCTGCTGCTTTACTATAAATGACCGGACGACAAGAATTTTAGCCCGCCTATGCTTATTTTTTTTTTCAGGCAATGCGAGTGTCGCGATTTGCACAGGCCACAATTATAAATCCGTGTATAGAGATTTATATTTCGAAATGAGGTTCCCAATAGAAGCGCACACAACGGCGTGTACGCCTTAAAGCAAACGAGTTTGTGAATCTGCGGTTGCGCTGTAGAAGCTCTCGTCCAAACAAAGTGGATGAAAGAACAACTCCCACCTGCGGTCACTTGTATTTTTTTTTCATTCACTTTGATCTCCATTTATTTACCGTCTCTTTAATTCAATTAAGAGCTGCGGACAACTTCCCCAACGCTGTGTTTCGTACCATTGTTACTTTACTTCTTATATTATGATGAATAAAGACCGGACGCCTTGGTTTCCTTTCTGATCGTTCATGTGCGCGCGTGCGTACGTGCGTGTGTGCGTGTGTGTGTGTGTGCGTGCGTGCGTGCGTGTTCGCTTCCACTTAGAATATTTATTTATTTACGTGGAGTGCCGTGAACATTTTTAAAGGCAGAGACCGCCTGGCCGCAACAGAAAACCCGTCATGGTGGCTCAGTAGTTGTACCTATGGAGTTCTGCATCTGAGCACAAGGTCGCGAGTTCGATTTCCAACCACTGCCAGTGACTTTTGACGGAGGCGAAGTGTGAAAACGTGCGTGTACTTTGGTTCAGGTTTCACGTTAAAGAATTAACTCGGAGCCCTGCACTAAGGCGTCTGTCATAACCGTAGTGCTCCTTTGGGACCTCAAAACACCTTGAACAAATTTAATTGAATCGATCAATGCAAACAAAATTAAACCCAAATACAGCAGAAAGAACAGGCATAACATTACGCTGAAGCATTCTAGCCCGGACGTTCTCACTTGCTTTTTTTTTTAAATAGGGGCCACAAACGTGCTCGCTATCCCCGGGAATATCAGCGGTGAACGTTTAGGACGCTGGCCAGGTTAGACGTGAGTAAACGCCGCTCGGAATCAGCGACGCGCAAAAAAGCGCTGTCCTTTATATAGGCTCTGTCTTCGAGCTTTAAATATAAACCGCATGCACGCGATCTTGCGCGCCACAGCGACAAACGACGCGATGGAGATGGCTGTCGCGGTCGCTCGTCGCCTACAAGTCGTACCGCATGCGAGCGACGAGACGAGCGACGACGACTTTGAGCGACGTCTCCCTGGTGTTGCCGGTATGAGGGCAGCAAATACTCGCCGAAACTGGCGTGACGCGTGCTTTATTAATTTAACTTGAGGCGTTTTACTGTAAAGAGCAGCATAAATATTTCTAAAAGTCTTGCACTACGTTATTATCCTTGCACGAATCAAAATGCAGTCGTTTGCTTGTTCTGTGTGACAATCGGTAGTGCTTGACTGATGTATATCCAGTTCCGGCTTCGCGCTATTGGCCAGTCGCTCATAGCACTTCCGGGCGACGAGCGATGAATTATAGATTTCTAGAACCGAGCGATTGAGCGAAAAGACCGAGCAATCTGTTCGCGCGACGGTCCGTTTCGTCGCTCGAAGTCGTCGCTCGTCGCCGTCGCGCACAAAATCGCTCTCATGCGGTTTGGGCTTTAATGTTGTGCGTTCGCGCGAACTAATGTACGGAAGAATTTACGAAACGAGAAGCACACAACTGCCTACGAAAGATGCGGTAAGCTCCCTTTCTCTTCTGAAGTACTGCGCGTAGCGCTGAACAAATAAGGACCGGGAGAGATGGAGTGCAGAACTTTATCTGGAAAGGAAACTGGAAAGTATACAAGTAGATAAGACTTCCCGCAGATGCATTAGAGAATGTGCATG
The DNA here is from genome assembly GCF_013339745.2 of Dermacentor silvarum. NCBI lineage: Eukaryota > Metazoa > Arthropoda > Arachnida > Ixodida > Ixodidae > Dermacentor > Dermacentor silvarum. The sequence continues at coordinate 110,212,014 of NC_051157.2, forward strand.
TGACCGTGCAAGCTGCTTGGAAATGGGGCAAGATGTGCTAGCTGCTCGCATACACCCACGGCTTTCTCTTGTTTACGGTCTCCTCTCTCCCTTCTACCTAAGACGGCACGGCACACCTCGCACCAACCTGTTTCCGACTGTATTGTACTCTCGGTCTGCTAAACATTCTAATTACAAAAAGCACACGTGCGTAAAGCACACGTGACACACAAGGAGGGAGCAAATGTTAGAGGCAAGAGACGAAGAACGCTGCGAAACGTAAGTGCGAGCAATGGAGAGAACTGAAGACAAGGGGATGTTTGTCGACGCAAAACAAAACATGAAGTTCTTAATTGTTAGGGAACTTTTGACTGAGGGGGTAGAATGCAAAGGATGTAAAAAACAAGCAAAAGCAGATAGATCTTAGTGCACGCCGGCTTTTATTGGTAGTTTCAGCGACGCAGTCATCATCATCATCAGCCTATGTTTATGTCCACTGCAGGACGAAGGCCTCTCCCTGTGATCTCCAATTACCCCTGTCTTGTGCTGGCTGATTTCCACTTGCGCCTGCAAATTTCCCAACCTCATGACTCCACCTAGTTTTCTGCCGTCCTCGACTGTGCTTCCCTTCTCTTGGTGTCCATTCTGTAAATGAAAAGATCCACCGGTTATCCATCCTACGTATTACATGGCCTGCCCAGCTCCATTTCTTTCTCCATTTATTTCTCCAATGACGCAGTAACCTTAATCAAATGCTCTAACTTACAAATGCGCCACAAATATTCCCAGATTTCAGAGTGTGCAAGCCCAAGCACTCAGTCCGGGAGTACTTCTCGAAAGAAGCACCTCGTCCTTTGCGACAGTGGTGCTTGCCAGATATTATGCTGTTACAGTCGCCGCGTATATTGCTACAGATCACTTCAGAAATACATTCGTCAGCTGACTGGGCTTCACTCACACCATCTTGCAGCGTGCCAGCAATGAGGCTACATTCAAACATTCAACATTTGCCAAAACCATATCAAGACATGAGGCCTACTTGTCAACACTATTCACGTTTGCTACACGAATCTTGGCGCCATTTTGGTTTCGGCACCAGCGCCAAGTACAATGAACAATTCAGGGCAGCGAAAAAAAAACGGCTGCGGCTTAGCTCAGCTAACCCTGAATATGAAAAGCGAAAGCTTGGTTTAGCCTGGTTAAGTCTTGGTTTCACTTGGTTTGCCTTTGATTTAGCTGTAATTATTATACTTGGGTATACAGTCATCGTTAAGTGAGGTATAAATTATAAGCCGACAAGTTCAAGCGTTTTGCAAGCCGAACGGCTCGCTCTTCCTTCGACGCTAGCTTCCGGCGCTTGGCATTCCGGACCCTCTCCAGTGAAGAAGCTCGCCGGGCGATATCCGCGGGTGGTCACGCGCCGCTTGCGGGTTGGTCAGACGCCGGCGGAACTCGGCGCTTCGACTCACGTGATGCGTTGCCAAGGCTACGGCGCAGCTGCCGTCAAATGAAGGTCAAATTGCTGGCGACGGCGAAACACAGCTCTACTAGTATTCGCTTTAAAAAATGTGAGCGCTGTTGCAATCTTGAACGCAAGCAACCGTGAAACAACTTTACAACGTGCACAGAAGCCGGCAACATGTCTGCACAGATGTTGGCCATTCTGTCCATGTCTGCACAGAATGGGCAACAGCCCTACCTCCGAAACATGTTGCTGTGACGAGAGGCTCACACATACATGTATTATCTGTGTCTGCCCGCGCTATAATGCCGACAGGACTACTAATGTGCCCACAGCGCTTGGCCAACACGGCGAACCTCCACTATCAGAAGAAAAGTTCTAGACTAGTGCTCACAAACTCCGCCAAGAAGGCTTTATTCGCGATGCTCAGGTTCTTGAGGTCTACGGGCCTTCACAATAGGCTTTAGGATCGGCGCCCGCTACCAGTCTATATTTTACGCGATTACTTTATTTCTGCTCGTATTTCTTTGTCTTTCTCTCCCCATCCACTCTCTTTCTCTTTTTATTGTGATAGCAATATATGCACACTTCAAGCGGATCTCTGCCATCGGCGTCACCGTCGTTGTCACCGCCGCGAGGTTGCGTATAAAGTCCGAGGGCGATAAAACAGTCCCCGAGCGCCGTACGTGCGAGTGAAAGCGCGCGAGGGACGCGCGCTTTCACGGAGAGCGATCGCACGGCGGAGAGCAAACGCGTTGCGTTTGCTCTTTGTTGCGCGAAAGGCCGTGAGGGTATGGGAGGGAGGGAGGGAGGGAGGGGGGTGACGCTGTGCTGCGGCACCAGATGCGTATATTGCAACCGGGCGCAGGGGAATCTGGCGACGCAATCTCCCACGCGAAAGGATGAAAGCGGGAAGGGAGTCCTGAAGGGGGGGGGGGGGGGGTAACTTCTACTCTTCTAACAACTGCGTGCTTTGCGCCGGTGCGGGCTATCGCGCACCGTATCATGAAAGCGATCTCCAGTCGGCTCTGACCTTTGTATGCGCTGTACTTTCGCCGCTCAGTTTCCGTTGAGTGAGTGAAAAACATTTATTGTCTATATACACAGAGACATTTTGGGACGAGCCAGAAGGGCCCGCCCCGTACAAAGTCTAAGAGGGGTTGCTATTCCGGGACCCCTGTAGCTTTTGCGGCAGCCCGGGCTTGGTCCACCAGAGCACGTTGGTCCTGTATGGTCGAGCAGCCGAGCAGGGCAGCCTCCCAGCTCTCTCGGGAATGATGGGGGTGGGGGAGGTAGGCCGGGTTCTTGGGGCATTCCCACACCATGTGGTAGGTGTCTGCGGACACGTTCCCACAGTGCGGGCACTCGCCTGAAAAAGCTGAATTAAAATGCTTCAGTACTGCCGGGCACAGTACTGTGTTGGTATAGAGGCGCAGGAGCCAGTGCTCCTCTGCCTTCGTGAGGCCTTTACACGGGGGAGGATACCGGCTGTGAGAACATTGGTAGAAACTAGAAATTTGCCGGAAATTATTAGCCGAATTGAAATCCTGGTCCTCTATATGCGACGGATGAGGCGATGCCCGGTAGTTAAGCGCATGGGCGGTAGCGTCTGCTACCTCATTTCCCTCAATCCCCGCATGTGCTGGGGCCCATATGACGGTTCACCGGGTCGGGTAACCCTGGTACTCACATCGGCGAAGAATTTTAAAGGCACGATACGGAATGCGTCCCTGCTCCAGGTTGCGACAGGCTTCCCTAGAGTCGGTGATGATGACTCGGGAAGCGGGATCCGCGGCGGCTAGCGCGATGGCGACTTCCTCCGCGTGTGTTATGTTAGGGGCACGGAAAGTGAGGCCCTGTACTGGTTCGTTTTGGTGGATGACAGCTGCCGTATACCAGCCCCCGTGGTGCAGGCCAGCTGCATCGGTGTAGAATACCCCCGGCCGGGTGCCGTACCGCTCGGAATTGGACGCCGCGCGCGCGAGGCGGCGGCCACCGTGGGCATCCTTGGTCATGTTGCTGGGGAGGGGTCGTAACTGTAGTGCGAAGCGCCAGGCTCCCCTCCTCCCGTTTAGTTGTGTAAGCGATGTGTAAGCGGGTCAGAAGGCGGCTACCCGCTGCTGTTTTGCCTAACCGCAAGTATTGATTGTTGAGATGCGCCATCATGGAGCTCCCCAAAGGTGTTCGTCATTCCTAATTCGAGAAGACGTTGATTGGACGTAGTGATTAGGATATCGAGGGCTCTCTTGTAGAGTTTGCGGAGAATCACTTCGAGTGCGTTCTCATCGCATATGCGCAGGTGGAGGTACGGTGCCGAATACAGGATCCGGCTGGTCACGAACGCATTCGCCAGCCTCAGGGCATCTTTGCATCGTAACCCCCCCCCCCCCCCCCCTGTTTGTTAGAAACCTGGCGGGCCATGCGGCCCACTTGGTCCCCCACCTTGCGGAGCTTTTGGCGAGCTGTATCAATCTTGCGGTTCCGGTGAATAATGAGTCCCAATACTCGTAACTCCTCGTGTTCGGGGATTGGTCTACTAAGCAGGGATTTTCCCAGATTTTGGTTGTGCATTTCGGATTGGGCCGAAGGTGAAAGAATTCTGATTTGCTCGGGGAGCATTCGAGACTGCAGCGGCGTGCGTATTCGTCCACAATAGACGCCGTTTGCTGCAGGTTGGTCTCGATGTCTCCTACCGAACTATATGTTGCCCACAGAGTGATGTCGTCAGCGTACAGAGCGTGCTGCACGCCGGGGACCACACTCAGTAGGGTAGGGAGCGTGACCATGGCCAAGTTGAAGAGGAGTGGCAAGAGAACCGCTCCCTGTGGCGTCTGTCGCGTGCCAAGATGGTACGGGCCATGTTCTGAGTGTTGCAGACGAATGTAGGATTGCCGATCCGTCAGGAATTGTCGGATGTATAGAAATGTGTTCTATCCAATCTCTTTGGGACAGGTGTGTAAGGATGATCTCGTGGATGACGTTGTCACACGCCTCCTTTAAATCCAAGGCAAGAACTACCTTATCGTCGCTTGGGTGTTCGACCGGAACCAGGATCTCCCGATGGAGTTGGAGCAGAACATCTTGTGCGGACCGGTGTGGGCGGAAGCCGTGCATGATGTCTGCGAAGGTGTTGTGTATTTTGAGGTAGGTAGACAATCGATCACGGACAATGGTCTCCATTAACTTTCCCACGCAAGAGGTAAGGGAGATGGGCCAGATATTGTCTATATTAATGGCTTTACCTGGTTTGGGAATGAAGGCAACAAGAGGTGTTTTCCAATCCATCGGGAGAGGCGCTCCTCCCTCCCAGATGGTATTAAAATACTCAAGCAGCTGCATATACGCGGGATCAGGGAGCTTAGCTAATAGTCTTACCGTCACCTTATCCCTGCCTGGAGCAGTCCCTCTCTTCATTTTTGCCAGGGCTGCTTTGAAGTCGTGAAGTTGGAACAGGCGATCCAGCTCCGTGTTCTCGGAGCCTGCATACGAGTACGCCGACCCGCGCGAATCCTGGTGCGTGCAGAGGTACTTGGCGCGGAGAACTTCAGCCATTTTAGCTGTGTCTCCATCGAACGCATGAATTGCTCTCTGAAGATGCTTTTGGATCTCAGTGAGAGTTTGGGCCAGATTAATGAAGGCACGGAAAAGGCGCCACGTATTCCGGTTCGACATTTGTCGAGCAGCGGTGTTGCATTGGTCTACCCAGTTATAGTCGCCGAGTTGGGCCGCATACTCTGCCGCCTGCTGAGTAAGCTTCGCGATGCGAATTTGGAGTTTGCAATTATGCTTCTGCCGGCGCCATCGGCGGACGAGGCTATGCCGGGCTTCCCAGAGGTGGAGGAGGTGGTCCGAGAGCTGAAACTGTTGTTCAACGGCATGAAGCTGAGAGATGAGATGCTGCGACCAGGTGGCATATCCTTGGTCGGCAATAGATGCAGGGTTCTCATACGTGGACCGAAAACAAGTCCAGTCTGGAGGATTGCTTTGTGAAAGTAACGCGTGAGGGGTTTGGTTCTGATTGTGGTTACTAATATGCAGTGGTCGCTACCGAGGGCTTCCTCGGTATTGTGCCAATCTGCATAACGAATGTTTTTACTGAAGGTAAGGTGCGGGCACGTGTCCCGTGCCACGGAGTTACCTATGCATGTAGGTTGCGCAGGGTCGGTATGAAGAGTAAGGCCCAGCGTTGACACAAGTTCCGCCAACTTGCGTCCGCGTTTCTCTTCACGCTTATATCCCCATAACTGGCTGGGGGTGTTAAAGTCCCAACAATTATGAGGGGTTCCCTTTTCGGCGACTAAAATGGTCGGCGAAAGTGACGTTGGGCAGTTTGGGGGAACTGTATACATTGAGTACGTGTAGTGGGGGGTCCTGTTTCCGAAGAGGAAGGAGTGTCACCATCACGTATGAAAAAGCCGCGTTGTAATCCAGATCTACTGGGGAAGCCGTATAGTTCGTATGTACACGTAGGCAACTCTGTGCGTCCCCCTGATATGCCGAATAACTAGGAAGCGTGGCGATGTCCCCCGTCTCTTGGAAGGCCACTACAGCGGGCAAGTCTGGGAGAGTTGTTTAGAGGAGCCGTAGGTCTGCACGCTTAGTGCGCGCCTTAAAGCCCCTGCAATTCCACTGTATAATTGAAACTGAAAGTGATTTGCCTCGTGAGTGCCTGCGTGGCTTAGGGTTGCCCGCCATGGTGTTCACTTTGATTTTGATTCGATGACCGGAGGAGAATGGTAGATCCGGGTGTCCCGATGCCCATGAGCGCCTGCACATTAAGCGTACCGGGGTTGGGTTCCTTCTCGGCCAGATACATCTGTGGTCGGTCGACTTTGATATTGGGGCTCTCTATACGCTTGAGTGGCCCGGACCGTCTGGTCGAAGTTGTCGGTTTGATTACGTGCGCTTCTATGAGGCACGGAATTTTGTCGATGGCTGCCTTAAGAGCAGCGGTGACTTGCGCCTCTAGGGCGTTAAAGCGCATCATCACGTGGGCTTCCATGGCGCTTAACCTCGCCTCTGTGGCTGAGTGCCCATGAGTGGGCATCTCAGGCACTGATGAGGTGCTGTCCATTTCCTCTGCAGGAGGGGGAGCAGATGTTTGAGAATGTGAGCTTTGGCGCGCCTCGGTAAGTGAAAGACGCTTTTGGAAACTAGCAATTTGCTCTTTTAATGCTGCAACTTCGATTTGCTAGGGCGTTTTCTGCGGTGGTTTAGATTTGGGCGGGGGTGAGGTATGAGAGGGGGCTGCTCTGCCCTTGCCAGCTCGAGCCCTGGAGGACTGCGTTCACCCACGTCCGCGCTGTGTCGGACGGGTTGGCGTGTTGTTTCGCCGCTGTCCCGTGGGATGGCGGGGGTGCTGGCGGTGGTTTCTCCGAAGTGTCGGTAGATGGTGCAGCAGGTTTCACAGGATCCTGGGAGTGGCCCGGCTTCTGGGATGCGCCACGGGCTTGCGGATCGCCGGGGTTCTTGGGTTGGGGTGGTTGACGGTTCGCACTCTTGCGTCGACGTTCATGTGCGCTTCGAGGTTGCATGAGTCCGGTACATGGCTGTACACGTGCGATCTCCCGTGGCATGAGCTCCACTACACAGCGAGTACTTGGGGTGCACTCATGAGGTGCATGGGCCCCATCGAGGAGTTGGGCGGATTGCCCGTAGACGCCGCATTTGTCGGGTCGTGGACCGGGGCATGCGTCGATGCTGTTTCCGACCGCACCGCAATGACCGCATGCCGGGATGGGGCGTTGATATGGGTGCACTTAGATAAGCATTGTCTCATAGTGGAGATACCTCGGCTTCTCTTTCCCGGAGAAGGTGAGCCGGGCTTTGTTAGACGTCCCGAACTTGCGGATCCCCAGTATCTCGCCTTGCCGCCACTGGAGACTGGAGCGGAGAGTCTACTCCTCCGTATCCGTGTTGCGTACGGTGACAACGCCGTAGCATAAGTTGCCACCGTCCTGCCGCAGGTGCCCCGTGAGGAGGACGCGGCCGTCCGCCGAGTTGAGGTCGAAATCCCCGATGATCTTGTCGGCGATCTCCGGTTTCCAGGTATAAACAAGGATTATGATTTGCTCCCTTACCGGAAGCACGGTGATGACTTGCACTGAGACCGGACCTATATAGGCGATGAAAGCCCGGTCGAGCCCATGCTGTTGAAAGGCTTCGCTGAGGGAGACCCATGTCTTCGGTTTCACGACGAGTCCTCTGGAGCCGGTTTGGGCATGGATAGCGGTTTCCAGGCCACGGAATGCTTCCCCTTGTTCCCCGCTGCGCGCGAAGCGTGCGGCGGCGGCTTGTCATGGCAAACGCCGGTGGAGGTAGCGCCCGGGGAGGCTGCATCTGAGACCGCTGCGGTTAGCTTCCGGCGAGCAACCGTATCAGCGAGCGCGGTGCTCTTGAAGGTTGATAGCGGTGCCGGTTCACCGTTGTCGGGAGTCCAAATCAGTGGTCCAACTCATAGCATCTTGGTCGTAGCCCCGCATTCCAGCTTGCTGTCCTGCCATCCTGTCGCCGGTAGCTCGGGTCGGTGCCCCGACTCGCCAGGCGCGGCCGCCGCCGTTAGGCCTAGCAGCGGTGTTGGCATCGCCGGCCAAATTGCTCCAGGAGGAGACTGCTGGGGCCCACCTTGAAAAGGTGGTATCCACAGTCTCCACGTAACTTGCGGCGTCCAATGAAAGCGGTGTTGCCGGGGTCGGATTGAAAATTTCGCGGCTCCTTGCCGAAAATCGGTGGAGCCGATGTGTTGCACGTCCGATCAGCCCGCAATGGTGGCGCCCTCCTCGTTGCCGTTGAAGCGATAGACTGCACGAACCTTCGCTCGCTGCGGCGGCCGCGCTTGTTCACGCCACCGTTTTGACAGTGGTTGTCTGTGATAATAGAGTGTGATCTATTCATGTTTGGTTGTGCGCGCTGACATGACGCTTGTTAGTTCATTTAGTAAACGAATGGGTCCAAGTTTATGCAGCCGATAAAACTACTATCCCTACTCCGCATACCTCTCTACTAATTTGCTATCGCAATTTATGCTTCGCCTTTCGGGCGAAACTGCGACCTTTTTATCACCCTACCCCTCCCCCCTGTGCAGGACAGACAACCGAAACTACCTCTGATTAACCTGTCTGCCTTTTCATGCATCATCTCTCTCTTAAAAGAAGCCGCAAGATGCGCGTGCCTATAATTAACACTTGAGCCACCGGAAGCAGAAGCGTGTTTTCAACACCCAACCTTTTCGGAGAAGGAGTTGATACACAAGCACGAGGCTCTTGAAATGTGTGGGGCGTCGGATGGAATAGATAGTTCCAAAATGAGAGAAGGTTATCGTGGACTTGACATGGAAGTAGAAGAATGCACTGGGATACTCGGTCATAACCCCTAATAGGAAAAAAAATGTGGCCATGTGAGTGCTCAAACTGCTGTCGGCTTTCGCACTAGCGAGAAATTTCATTTTAACCTAAAAGTTTCTCTGCAGCAAGAAATGTGTGGAGCATGCATGGTAAATGTACATGCATAATTTGTTATATTCTGCGAAGTCCAACAGATATCTGTGGTGCAGATCATAGATCTGCAGATGATAGTCAGGTGGGCGGCTTTGATGTAGCGCCACTTTTGACAGGTTACGGCGCTTTGATGAGTGCAGTCCGGGACTATTCCACAACAGGTGCCGTAGATCTGCGAGGGAAGCTGCGCAACGGTGCGCGCGCGCACGCACGCATGCACGCACACACACACACACACACGCACGCACGCACGCACATACACCTACATTCACACGCACATACATTCGCACACGCACATACATTCGTGTCCACTGGCTTTCCGCGCAATCTGCTCGTCGCTCTTTAAATTTCGTCAACTATATGTCTATAATATAGCTCTCATCACGCATGGACAAGATCATTGACGTCCTTCTCTGTTCGTCCTTACACCTTTCGCCCATACTGACATTCTCGTTCTTCATCTTCATCGCTTCAGTGCTCTTTTAATTTAGCTGATTCCACGCAACGACTGCTTGAAATGTGCCAGTATGTCAAGCTGCAGCATACAGAAGTGGAGTACATACAACAGAAAATGACCTAAATAGCAATAAAGGGTACACAATAGCAATAATTGTTCAACTTTATTAAGAAAGAGCATCGCGTATCAACCAAAAGGGAAACATTTCGTCATGCAAGTAGAGTCTGCACGCCTTCATGTCATATCTTAAATGTCATTGATATGTATGTTTCAGCGCTTACATTTCAACCTGTAAGAATGTACGAATGTGCCTCACGATACATTAGATGGGCGTGGTCTGTACACGTCCGTCTTTGTTCCCATGTCATGGACGCTCAGCGTCGTTGACACCGGTGTACCTGCTTGTCTTTGTGCTACAACATTCCTTCTAACGGTAACAGTGGGATTTCTGGCTTACGCCCCCCACCCTGTACGATCAGTATTCCTTGAGCTGCACACCCCTTCTCATTGAGGTGCAAAATTTTCCTTTACGTTGCTTTGTCTCACTCCCTTGTGGTGGATGTAGTATGGGGATCGCTCATACAATGCCAGATCGGTAAAATTGGTGGGTGCTGCAGATTGTGCAAATATATTCTTTAATTCAATAGCACGGGACGCGAAAGCAAGATGATTGCAAAACTGCAGTCACTTTCAGCATAGAGCTTTGCTGTGGGAAGTGCTATTTTATGGAGCCATCCACTGTCTTTCCTAAATCAACGGTTATGTTAGCCCCGTGCGGCAGTGCATGCGTTTCCGAGGTGGGAAGCAGTTGGCTGACCATCGTCCCCTCTGTACTTTCCCGCCTGAGGCTAATCGCAGCCCTGTTGTGCTTAATATCCATCTACACATATGCAAGGAGATACTTTAAGCCGGCAGCACAGCGCCGAGGACATTGTTTATCGTACATAACTTACTGGCGATGGAGGCTTGAGAGCTCTGGTGATATGTCCGGCCTAAGTAACACAGTTTTCGGAGCGAAAGGAAGGAATATCCCATGGAAAACGTCCCCACCAAACGTCATCCAAAATTCATTGGAAAAGCCATTACAGGCGGTGCAATGAAGCTTGGAGGAGACGCAGGGCTAGATGTATGGGTTAAGTTAGACTAAGGTGGATGGGGTTTGTGTTTTACTGCGTTTGAGATCTAGAGCCACCCAGATAAACGTTGCTGTCAATAACACGTGTTTCGTTATAAATCTGCTAGAGAAATTTTATAGGTGCAAGGGCTTCAAAGGTGCCATAGGGAAATATGAAATTTGTTTTCATAGGACATTGTTATCGGAGTTTGCCAGGAAACGAGAACGTGGGCCGTTTGCAAGCTACCTGGCAAATTGGAATGAAAGTTCGTTAGAATAATGCATCCGCCTAGAGATATACGTTGACGAAATTTAAAAGATTTAAATAATACTTTGAGAAATTTCCACACTGCGATAGCAGCCAATAAAATTATTTTTTCGAGTAGTGACTACTTCAATTGCTGCGCTATAAGCAACTGGCATCATATTTCTACTTGAAACGTTGCACACCTTCGCAGCAAGCCTTGTTCACGTATAATCAGTCGTTAAATGTATCACGACCACATAAAGCCAACATGCAATGAAGCCAAGGAAAGCATAGTGGTTATTGTCTGAAGTTTATATTGAAAGAAATAAACTGCTGAAGAGAAATGAAAGTGCACGAAAAGATAGCTTGTCACTGGTGGGGACCGAATCCACAACTGCGGTGAAGCGGGGGGGGGGGGGGGGGGGGGGGCGGTTCTCTAAGGGTCCGCCTAGTGGACATGTCCATTTCGTCTGCTGCTAAAGTGCTGATTAGCTGGAGTGTCTGTCTTCTTCTGACGCGTACCCCGGCCCAGCCAATCAGAACTTCAGCAGCAGACGAAATGGACATGTCCACGTGGTGGAAACTTACAGAATAACCCCCCCCCCCCCCCCCATCACTACCGGTCCACACCGTCAACAAGTTATCTTTCCGTCCACTTTAATTTCTATTTCTTCGTCACTTCCTAAATTCACATTTCAACCCCAGATAATTACCACTATGCTTTCCTTAGCTGCATTGCCTGTTGCCTCTGAGTGCACACACAATGCCAGAGCAACGTCCCCTCCGATCGTCGGCTCAGAAGGCAGTGTAGTGCTCTGTTGTGCTTTCTGAGAACGTCTGGCTTGTGCGAGCGCCTTTGACTCCGTAGTGCAGTCCGTGCACTTCTCCCTCCCCTCTCTCTTTTCCTTCTATTCCCATTCTCCCTTCCCCGGCGTAGGGTAGCCAACCGCTCTCTTGACTGGTTAACATCCCTGCCTACTTTTTATATATACGGGGTGTCCCAGCTATCACGCAGCACGATTTTAAAAACAGAGGAACGGTGTTACGCGAAGCAAACCTACTGCGTATTGTTTCCGGTACAGTGGAGTAGCCGCCAGTAATTTGTTGGTTACTGAGATTTAATTAGGTAATTGTAATTAATTATCTAACTCGGTAAGTACTGTCCTAACTAGCAAAGTGTCAATGAGAAGATTGTAGAGCAACATGAAAAACTCCCGATACAGCTTTCTGTTGCTCAATACGTGCTACGTAGATGTGTTTTTCCGAGCGTGAAAGAAGCCTGCGAATATACGCAAAATGCCTCGAGCGGCCAGTCGCGCGGCAATTCTGCGGGTATTCGCGGGCTTCTATTGCCGTCTCCGTCTCTATTGCCTGTTGGTTTTAGACAATTATGATTAGCCAAAATCAAGCCCCTCTGTTTCCCTTCTTCTCGTTCATAAAATATATGTTACCATGTTTTCAAGTGTTAAATTCGTGGCGTTGTTAGTAAGCTGCGGTGTGATCAAAGTGTGTAATAGCATTGATGCGGCGCGTAGAGGCACTGAGAAAAGTCTAAAGGGCTGCGAAAATCCTCTAAAGAAACCGAAAACGCCTGTTTGCCGCGGGACGGCTCCGAAGCAACAACGAAGTGAGCCCCACTTCGCTTTGAAGTCTGCTTCACTGGAATTTGCGTCGTGCTTCTTCAACGCGACATAACTCTGCCAACGCTTTTCTCGTTTTCACGCTGCTTCGTGAAAGGTGATCTAGTTTTGCACATCCGTGTAGAGATCGTAGTTTATCGAGCTGTCTGTCGAATGTATGAGTGATCTTACCGAAACCAGAACCTTGCAAACAACTGCTTTGCGGCCCGTAGTGTACAGTATTGAATTTTTTCCTTGGTCAACCCGCATGGAAAATCTGCAGCAAAGCTTCCTTTCTGCACAGCTTGCTCGTCAGCATCTTGGTGGCAGAGAAGTAAATTTGCGCACAAGACCTTCTCTACCAATTTTGTTAAGTTAGCGTTCAACGTTGAGCCCATACACTATTATAGAATGATCATATAGTTCTTGTTCGTGGCTTCTTTGGCTTGACGTGCATCTTCTCCGCTCGAGAAGGCGCTCTGCTATGCTTGTAAGTAAACAGCGCGGAAACTTCGCAACTTGAAAGATTTCGCCCTGGCAGTTCAAGCTCTTTGTCACACGGTAAGAGCAGGACAAGGGTCCTGCTATACTTTCATTCTGGTCCCGAAACTTCCGCAAATGTTTCATATGGGGACAGAGGGTGGCACCACAGACAGTGGCGTATTTAGAATGGGAACAATTCGCCGCGCCAGGTGGCGGCGCAGTGCAAATCTTTCACGAATAAAGACTCCTCTCCCGCATTCAGTTCAGCATGTTTGCAGAGGGATCATGCAAAGGCAACTCCTGGCAAAATGTTTTAACGTGCGATGCGTTTGTGTTTAAATCTGTTTAAACCCCCCCCCCCCTCCCTCTCCCTAGTATAGCCTTCCTCGCACAAACTGCTTTGGTCGGCTGCTTCTAGTTGCACTTTGTCTATGTAGTTAGATACTTCTTCTTTCTGGGGTTTTACGTGCCAACACCAGTTCTGATTATGAGGCACGCCGTAGTGGAGGGCTCTGGATTAATTTTGACCACCTGGGGTTCTCTAAAATGCCCTACAACACAAGCACATGGGCGTTTTTGCATTTCGCCTCCATCGATATGCGGCCGCCACGGCCGAGATTCGATCCCGCGATCTCGTGCTCAGCAGCGCAATGCCTTAGCTGACTGAGCCACCGCGGCGGGTATAGTTAGTTAGATAGACAAGTTAGTGATATTTGGTTAACCAGTTGAGTAAGTTAGTTATTAGTTGATTAGCTTAGTTAGTAATTATATTGACTCCGTTATTATAGTTAAGTAGGTTCTTAGTGTAGTGGAGAATTTTGTCAGCTAAGTAAGATAACTTAGTTAATTTGTTAGTTAGCTTTGTTAGTTTGCTCAGTTAATTAGCTTTGATAGTTTAAAAAATACAGTTCTAGTTTGCTGGTTAGGTAATCAGTTCGGTTTGATGATTATTTACCTCAAATATTTAGTTAGGTTAGTTAGTTAATTACCTGGGTATTATTATGTAATTAGTTTCTTAGGTCATTTACATTTGTTACTGCAGTCTGTTACTACATTAGTTATTATTCAGTTTAGTTAGTTAATGAACGGTGTTTTTAGTTGAGTCATTAGTTATATAATTAGTTAAGCTAAGTTAAGTTAAGCTAATTAGTTAAGGTTAGTTAAATTAGTTATTGGATTAGTTTGTAAATTCGGTTAGTTTAATTACCATTTTAATGACTGCTTAGATTATTAATCACTTCTTTGCTTGCTTAGTTAATTAGTAAGCGTAAAGGTAAGTTAGTTATTTATAGTTATATTTCGTTAGAAAGGTCAGCTATTGTTTAGGTTTGTTAGGTTAGTTTACTTAGCTTTGTTAGGTTGGTTATTAATGTTTATTAAGGTAGTTAATTTTAGTATTAGTGAGCTGAGTTAATTTTTCAGCTAGTTCAGTTAGCTTAGTTCATTCTTACTTATGCAATTAGTTTTAGTTAATAAGTAACTTTAGCCTTTTAATTAGTACACTGAGTAAGGTTACTTAGGTACCTTCGACACGCAGGTACACAACAATTGTTACGCACTGTCGCCATCTCGAAGCATGTTGTCAGGTTGCCCTATAAGCCCACATAAAGCAGGACGCGCGAGTTCGTGCCGCTATCCTACTATAATTCATCCCCCACTTACATCCTTGCTTTTTGAAAGCCCATGCTCTGCTCAATGTTTCCGAGAGCAGGAGAGAGAGAGAGATGGGCCGGGGGGGGGGGGGGGGGGGGTATAAGAGGTTACATGCAGAGACGTTAACCAGTCCGGTTGGCTACTCTGCACAGAGGGGTGGTAAAAGGGCAGATAAGAAGGGCCGAACGTCGGCCACTTAGTGTAAGGGAAGCTAATAGTGTGCCTAAGCCGACTTCCTTTATTTCACGCATACCCGATACTATGGGGCAGCATGCGAATCCTGAGCGGCCTTCATAACGAGGCAGTGCGTATGTACGCACGGGTCTATGTCTGGAAGGTTCGAACAATTCATCCGCCTAATTAGCGATGTTGCAAGCACTTTGCAAAGAAGTCGCATCTGGAGTGAAGTGGGGAAGGGCTTAGCAATCTCAATAAACGCGATGAGCATGCGTGCTGCCACCCCTACACTTTCGCAATGACAGCGTCGAACGAAAGGTAGGGCGCACGCGTGTCCGTTATTGAAGCGATGGGCAGCGCCTGGGCACCAACCGGGTTCGGCCTCTTTTTTTTTTTTTTTTTTTTTTTTTGAAAAAGCTGGAAGCGAAAATTGCGTTCGGCGACGCGACTTATACATCCAACTCACATTGAAGGGCTCCCCTGCGGCGAATTGCCAGCGTTAGCGTCTCCTCTTCTTCTTTTCTTCCTTTTTTTGCGCCGCGTCAGAGCCACGCGACAAGCTATTTATTAACAGCGGCGGGAGCTGTTCGTCGTTGTCGCAGCTTGTACGAAACGACTTTCGCTCTTTCTTGAAATCAATCAGCGCCAGCAGTCGCGAAGGCTCGCCAGGGCTGCAGTGGCGATGTGCCCGCGAGGACTTCGGAGCAGGCGCCCTCTCTTTTCGGCCTTGTTGCGATGGAAGCGAAAACGCCTTGCCATCGCGACTATAGATCAGAGAAGAACGAAAAAGCGGGAAGTTGACGAAGAAAGAAACGATAGAGGCGGCGAGCTAACGGCTTGTTCCTCGTTTCGGGAAGCGGCACCTGTTTTCGATGTCAAAAAACACGCCACACTGCGCTCCGCACCCTGAAAGGCCTTCTAGTAACAAGCCGTGGCGGATGATGGAAGCTACCTAAGCCAGGAAACGAGCAGGGCTGGAAAAAAAAAGCGTGGTACACGGCAGTGGGGCATCGCCGGGAAGCTGGAGTTTCTCAACACACGCACGTAGTTAGTAAGAAGGCTGGCCGATGAGGAGGTGATAGAGACGGCCCATATCTCGCTAGACGCCATATTTTTGACAGCGACTTTTCGCGTAGTTAGAGACTGAAATTTTCAGCGTGTTTTCTATTCATTCGCTTTTTTCCCCGCCCGAAAGAAAACCATGCACGTACGAATTAAGAGACTGCAGTTCGCGACCGAGCGTGCGCTAATGGAAAATATATCAGCCCCGTATTAGAGGACGAGAGGCCTACGAGCACTGTATAGAGTATGCAGACGGTCGCATCGCGGGCCTTCATGTATATGGATGCGTCATCGTCCGCAGGCGAGGTTGCACCACACTCTTGTTCCGCTAACTCTTTGGTAATCCTCATTTCTGGCGCCGGTCCGTGTCGCACCAGATTTCCTCCGTGCGACACTCATACATCTAATGCCATTCGTGCAAAAAAGAAAGCCGCTTACGAGTGAGCCGTGAAGCGACAGGTCATTTCAAATTCAAATTTGAAATTGAAATGAACTTGAACTTGAATTTGAAATGCCTTGTCACGTGACGGCTCGTAAACGGCTTTGTCTTATGCACGAATCTTATAGATGTGTGCGTGTCGTACGGAGAAATGTGATGTGACACGGGCCGGAATCTGAAATGAGGATTACCATAGTTAGCGAAACAAGAGTGCAGGAATTTATTAATGCGTTAGAAGTGGAAGAGTCAAAGTGGAACAAAGTGTATGCGTTTGAAATGTGGGTAGCCGGTCACGTAGTAGAGGTAGATAGGGGCTGGGAGTGATTAGAAAGCATGTATGTACGTGTGCATATATATATATATATATATATATATATATATATATATATATATATATATATATATACGTAACCCCAGAAGCAAGAGACGTGCCGTGCATGGGACGCCATACATTTATGTTGTTGTTGTTGTTGTTGCCTCAAAACATCCATACATTTATTCTAAAGCACATGCACTTCTTTGTTGTCCACTTTTCCCGCCATTGCGTTCTTCAATCGCCACACGTAGCAAAAGTGCTGTTTAAACATCAAATGTAGGCGTCGCTGTTTTCACCTTTTGCGAGCGAACGCCTATGCATAGCAAGTGGCATGGTCAGTGACCAAGGGGATGAATCTTTTTTGATGAGCCGTTTTCACAAAATCCTCCTATTTCGCACGTTGCAAGGACATCAAAAGGTTCAATTCAATTTTCAATTCGGTTTATTTACTTTGAGACAGATATATACAAGAACGGGTGACAAAAGCACCTGTGCCCTTAGCAATCTGCTAGTTGGGGCCCACGCAATAAGCGAACAAAATTAACGTACCCAGGCGCCAGTAACAAACATGGATAAAATGTGACAACATTTAGAGAGAGAGAGAGAGAAAATGATTTAATGAAAGGCAGGGAGGTTAACCAGGACTGAGCCTGGTTGGCTCAGTCCTGAGGGGAGAGAGACATTAAGAGAAGAATAGAAAGTCCGCTGTTGATATCGCCGACATTGCAACAGATCTCTGTTCTATCACTGATGATCAATCAGTCCGGATCATAGACGGTCACTCAGTCCTGTGGTTTTCAAAAATTGCAGCAGCGCTTTTGTGGCCTTTTGCAGCTGTGATATTCGAGGCCACGGTCCCAAGATCTTGCCCAAAGTGAACGGTCTTTTATCTAGCCTATTGAGAACGTTGCAGAGGTCATGTCTTTCGTTTTGAAAAGATGGGCAGTAGCATAGTAGGTGTTCTATAGTCTCATCGACACCGCAGGCATTACACTCGGCGCTATCAGCCATTCCAATCAAACACGTGTAAGCATTGGTGAATGCAACACCCAAGCGTAAGCGGTACAGCATTGTTTCCTCATTTCGCGGCAATCCAGGCAACAGCCGCAGCTGCATAGATGGGTCGAGAGAATGCAACCGATGCTGGGTGAATTCAGTTGTATGCCACTTCTCCAATGTCATACTGTGCGCTAGCTTGCTTAGGTGTTGGGCTGCGTCAGTCCTCGATAAAGGCACAGAAACAAGATCTGATCCTTCGTGTGCTTTCCTAGCAGCTTCGTCGGCGATGTCGTTGCCGGAAATACCGCAATGAACCAGCAGCCACTGAAACACGACGTCGTGTCCTTTTGCGATCGTATGGTGGTGCATTTCTCGTATCTCCGAGACGAGTTGTTCGCAGGACCCGCGACGAAGAGCTGACAAAAGACATTGTAGGGCCGCCTTTGAATCACATAATATCGCCCACCGATTAGCCGGTTGGTTGTTAATATAATCAATGGCGCCTCGGAGGGCAACAAGCTCCGAAGCGGTCGATGATGTCACGTGAGAAGTCTTGTACGTGATCCTCATTGATCGTGATGGTATAACCAGTTCGTCGGTGGAGCTGGTCTGAGTGAAAGAGCCATCCGTATATATTTGGATTCGGTCAGAGTAGAAAGTGTGCAAGCAATCGAGAGCTGCTTGCTTCAAGGCCAAGGTAGGCAGGTCCGTCTTTTTTCTTATTCCTGGAACGTAAAGGCGCACTTCAGGTTGTTTTAAACACCACAACGCTGAGGGTTAACCTGTCGAGGATGTGAACCCCGATGGTAGGGAGGCACTATGAATGCTGACCACGTTGGAGAATGACGCCTGTGGTCGTTCTGGCAGGGAGCCAAGAGAGCTTGATTGCATCCGTGAAACGTGGCGAATATGGGCCCTAAGCGTGTCGATGGTCCTTTAAGTTGTGATCAGATGGTCTTGAGCCATGATAACTGTTCCTGCTGTTGAGGCGCTCCGCGGAAGGCCGAGGCAAACACGTAATGCCTGTGATTGCACGCTCTGCAGGGGCTCGAAGATTCGATTTCCATGTTTTAGTAAGCACGGGAGGGCTTTAGCGTAGGAAGCCGATAAAAAGTGCTCGGTACAAGTGTAGCATGGAGCCCACTGATGATCCCCACGTTTTACCGGCGATGAATTTGAAAACGTGAACCATAGATGTGAGTTTCTTCTTCAAGTTGGCAACCTCGGGGCCCCAGGAGAAGTCTCGGTCAACAAAGACACCGAAAAACCGATGATTTCTCTTATAAGAGATACGCTGGCCATTGATGCACACTGGATAACCAGACATCGCTTTTCGCGTAAAAGCGACTAACGCACATTTTTCTGTCGAGATGGTTAGGCCTTGTGTGCAAAGATATCCAAATGCCTGTGTCGCTGCCTTCTGTAGCCTTGCACGAACCTGCGGGCGAGTCACCGCTGATGCCCAGATGCAGATGTCGTCGGCGTAGATGGAGACACTCACTGTTTCCGGTAGGGAATCGGCCAGCCCAAGAAGTGTTAAGTTAAAAAGAATAGGGCTTAGAACACCGCCTTGAGGAACACCACGGCATGTGTAGTGGTCAGTAGTCGGACCATCTTCCGTACGTACAAACAAGGACTTTTGTGTCAAGTAGCTTTAGATCCATCGAAATACTCGCCCTCCTAGTTCCAATGTCAAAACTGCGTCTAGGATGGCTGGATGGGAAACGTTGTCGTAGGCGCCTTTCACGTCAAGAAAGAGTGCTACTGATAATCGTTTCCAAGTCTTTTTCTGCTCAACAGATGACACTAGATCGATGACACTGTCAATCGATGAAAGGCCTCGTCGAAATCCCGCCATAGAGTCAGGATAAATATTGTGGTGTTCAAGGTACCATTCGAGACGCATGAGTATCATACGCTCCATGAGCTTTCCGACGCAGCTGGCCAGTGCTATAGGACGATATGATGCCAGTTCTAGCGGTGACTTTCCTGCTTTTAGTAGCGGTACCGAACGGCTGCGTTTCCATTCCTGTGGAACGACGCCATCATGCCATAACCTATTAAAAAGGTTGAGCAGTTCTCGTCATGCTTCTCGACGTAGGGGGCGCAGAGCATTATATGTGATTCCGTCTGGCCCTGGCAAAGACGAACACCTACATAGCGCCATAGCAGCGTCTAACTCTTCCATAGAAAAGGGAGCGTCCATACTTGTATCTCGTGGACCAGGAATGTCGCCTAAAGCCATGTCAGGGAGTAGAACTGTTCCGCCGGCGACTTTCGCACAAAACTCTTCTGCAACGTCTATTTCACGG
Source organism: Dermacentor silvarum (assembly GCF_013339745.2). Lineage (NCBI taxonomy): Eukaryota > Metazoa > Arthropoda > Arachnida > Ixodida > Ixodidae > Dermacentor > Dermacentor silvarum. The sequence continues at coordinate 110,231,829 of NC_051157.2, forward strand.
CGGTTTTGATAGAGAGCAAGGGCGTTAAAAGGGTGTCGTTGCTTGGGACATGAGCGAAGACCCCTTAGGGTACGCCACACACGGGACAGTGGCTTGCGGGGGTCCAGTGACTCACAAAAGCATTTCCATCTTTAGATTCATAAAAGATAGATTACATGAAACTACCAATGAATAAAAATAATCATATAAGTGACCAACACATGCAAAATCAAGGGGGTCATTTTTTTTCTTTTATATATTTACGTATCTAGAACATCCGGAAAGGTACATATAGTACCAAGAGCAGTAAAGAAGTGTTACTACATTGTAGTTCAAAAACAGCATGGTTTACTATTAGCATAGCACTATAATTTCGGAAGAAATCGAAAATTCTTTTTGGCAATATTGTCTTTCAGTGAGCGAGAACAATTGGGGCGTCTTTTTATCTCTACTGCAAGAGTATTCCCTATTTTTGTGGTCATATATGCTAACAGTCGCCTACTGTATAAGTTCCGAACAGTCAGTATGTTGAAATTCTGGTTAACTTGACTTCTTGTGTGTCTTTTGGCGGGAATAAAATAGTGGAGGGAAGCGGGTTATTACTCGGCAGAATTGTTTGCACAGCACGCGCTGTTTGATAATCACGTGCAACTATGAAGGGCTTAATCTGTAGTTGGTGAAATAGTGGTGCAGTTTGCAAAAGTTAAAATGCGCAGGGCATATTTTTCTTGTCATGAGTGATGCTAGATACGAAGAATAGGTATCTCCCCATTATTCTACACGGTATGTAAAATGACAATGAAAAATTGCGAAGTATATCATTCTCAGTGTACTTACGGGAAAGTGGTGACGGGCCCGTCTGAGCACAAAGAATGCATGGCTTAGTTTCTCTCATGTCTTACAAATATGTTCCTTAAAATGCAATGATGAATCTAGCGTAATGCCAAGGTATCGGCATGCTCCCACCAGGACGATTTCTTTGTTGCCGATTCTTAACGTTATTGAAACCCGCCGTGGTTGCTTAGTGACTATGGTGTTGGGCTGCTAAGCACTAGGTCGTGGAATCACATCCCGGCCACGGTGATAGCATTTCAATGGGGGCGAAATGCGAACCCCCCGTGTACTTAGATTCAGGTGCACGTTAAAGAACCCCTGGTGGTTCAAAGTTCCGGAGTCCCCCACTACGGCGTGCCTCATAATAAAATCCTGGTTTCGGCACGTAAAACCCCCTAACTTTTAACGTTATTGAATCTTTACTTTTGTTGCCTGAGTTCTTCAGCAGGACGCACTGGCTCCAGTGATCCGCACTTCTTTGCTTTGATCTTCTTGCATTTCTGGCATGTGCCACAATATCGAATGTAGTTGCCGACATCGGTTACTACATCTGGCCAATCGTACTGTGAAGGCAGGAGTGACAATGTCTTCTTCACGCCGACATGCCCAAAATGTTGATGAGCGTTCACCCACAGAATGGTTGGGCGGAGTTCATAAGGCACGTCTGTCTTCCTTAGGTCTTTCCTTTTGACGACGACTATGTCGTTTTCTAGCGAGTACATTCCGTTGTGGCGCACGTTGTTAGGTTTCTGAACATATGTGGGTGAAAGAAGCTGCACTACAGGAGCTTCTGTTGCTTATGTCCTTCTGAGGTATTTGCTTATGTCCTTCAGAGGTATGCCCTTCTTATGCCTTTCTGTTAATCGTACACTCTCAGACATGATATCAATGTTCAGTCGGCGTCACCCTTGTGTAGAGCGCGGGACCAGCGGCTGCTGGGGCGCTCCGGAGCCAGCCAGGGACGTCTAACAGTATTTGCTCGGTCCAAACGTGCCCAGCAGCTACCATTGGACGTCGGTCTGAGCAGCTAGCGTTAAGGTACGTTCGCACTAGCGACAAAAATGCGCGCGACACGCCGTTCGCGGCGAGTGATGCTGTCGCGAACGACAAGATTCACGAAAAGGGGCAACAACGTGCGGCAACTGCTCGAATGGGTGCGAGACCCACTTTCTGCGGCAGCCGCAAAACAAGCACCAATCAGAAGCGAGCCGCGCAATTTTGGCGTACATGTATGACAACTGCAAAGTCGATTTTAATTACAAGGAGTTGCACGCAGGCGGGCAAGCAGCGTATGTACCTGGTCCTCAGTGTACCTGTACCGCCAGATGGGGTGCGCCTTCTCGTCCGCTCTCTGGCACGTCGGCGTCGCACAAGAACAAATTAGTATTACAATGTTCACAACCACCAGTGGCTCCTCGTCCGTATCCGATATGCCGGAGCGTGACCGACCTCCAATGAAAGACGAAATCGGCATAACTGAAGCGCGCCGTCTTCCAGTAGCGCGCAACGCTCCGGAGGGAGGGTAGGGAAATAGGGGGGAAGGGGTGGGGGGTATTCCACACCGTCCGAGAGACCGCGTGCACACGCCGTGCCGCAAGGCACCGCAAGGCTCCGGGGGGAGGGTAGGGAGGGGGAAGGACGTGTACTAGCTACGCCGCGTGCTCCCACCCTGGCGGCTGTATCTTGAAGTATCTGTGGCGGAGGCAGAGTCGTTCCCCCGTGCGCTGTGTTTTCGCGGCTTAGTTAGCGATGATGCGAGAGGCGGATCGAATGTCAATTCGCTCGCTGATGCTGCCGCGCTTACTCACGGCAGCCTTTTGACATCGAGTTTCCGCGTTCATCGAGTGAGATGCATTCATGATTATTTGTGCTCGCGTGACATCATGATTGTTAATTTAGTTAGTATGCCTACGTTCACAAGTTTATAGGGCCGATAAAACTACTGTCCTTACTTCGCATAGCGGTCCACTAATTTGCTATCGCAATCGATGCTTCGCCTTTCGGGCGAAACTGCAACTTTTCTTGCTTTCTATATATCTTTTTTAAATACGATAATGTACATCTCAATATATATAGATCAGATGTCGGTTCTATACATCTGTACCATTTAGGACGAAATGTCTATCGGTTCACTAGTGGACGGCAGCGCATCGTTTTCGCGTTTGTTGCTGATAACGACGAGCAGAGCTCGGTGAACAGAGAAGTGTGATGCACACGTCTGGAGTCTAAAGTGCGGCCCATGCACTGCTGAAAAGTGCATGGGGGTAGGGCCATTGTCAGGCAGTCTTTTCCGCCTTTAGCCGTACCTTCCCCTGACTTGTAAGCTGTCGGATACAATAAACAAAAAAAGGGTCTGATTGTACGGACGAAGATGTGATCGAGCTCACCGACGGTCCTTGCCTTGGGTACCATGTCGAGGGAGGCCCACTCGGCGCCCAGCACGTCCTTCGAGTATTTCGTAAAGCACGTGTTTCGGGGCGTCGAGAGGTCGATGTTGAAGTCACCGCGGATGGTGAGCGGCATGTCTCGTTCCCGAGCGTTGCCGTAGCAAGGTATGAATGCACTCTTTTTGTAGGCTATGAATTACATTGACACGAATCGCTGCACCATCTCTTTGGTGGCCCCGGGACTGACGTAGACGGCGGCGACGGCGATGTTTCGGCCGTTGCACGTTACGAGACCCATGCAGACGTCTCCGACACTGCTGTGTACTAGCGCATCGTCAACGTAGACGACAGACGTAGCCTGTCAGATTCTATCTTTAAATGACGTATGAGAACGTCTTGTACAGGGTGATGCAGGCGCACCTTGAGTTTAGCCGCTTGATGTGCCTGACGAACTCAAACTTGACGATGGGCGCAGGTTCGTGGGTCTACGTTTCCGAGAGCACGAGGACTCCAGTTTCGCAAATGATTGAGGCTCCCTCGAAGTCCCTGACGTGCGAATAGAGCAACTGCACGTTGATGGCGACGAGAATCATGTTTTTCCTAAAGTTGTGTTTGTCCACAAATTCATGTGCCTGTTCCATTATCATGTGCAGCCTGCGCTTTGCGAGGCGAGTCGTTTCGGTCACGAGGTAGCCCTCAGCAGACTTAAGAGAGACTATTCAAGCTCGCGATACTGCTTGCAGGCAGAGCTTTCTTCCTTATAGAGCTCTCGCAGCCGCGTGCAGCAATGGCCCCTTGACAGTGGTACAATGGTTGGCTTTGAACCCTCTTCCGTCCGAAAAACAACGCGATGCTTTAACCATTCGATCATGGAATACACAGTGACCTAGATTGGGGGGGGGGGGGGGGGGGGGGGACGGTTAGAGACATAGACACGTACCTATATAGGTAGACAGATAGACAGATAGCCGCCCGGAAGTCCATCAAGTACCAGAGAATACCAGTCGCATTGAAGTCATTTAGCAGCAAATTACTTGTAAAAGCGATTCAGAGCGTTAAACTTGGGTTCTACGAACAACGCACTGCCCTGATTGAACTATAAACGCTGAGGTCAGATTTAGCAAAAACTGGGGAACTGTATGGCCAATGTTCTGGTGAAAGAAAATCTGTGCGGCTATATAAGTGGCTGTAAAAAAAAAAAAAAAAAAACAGACCACCCCTTAGAACCGCCAACTCTCTAAAGATGCAGAGGAATGATTAGATATGAAAGTATCGACAACGGCGCGTGCATGGCGTTACCAGCGACCTGTGCGCTCTCATTTGTCAAAGGCACGTTTGTATACCTTGCACACCTTTTGCGATTGTGTGCGCACTGCGATGCCATCGGGCAATGCAGCTCGAGTTTTCCGTTAGACCCCACTGAAGTGGGCGATGTCCGCCTATAATGCTATGATGAAATGCGGCATCGAGGGGTGGATCAAACCTCTGCCTCCTATCGCAGCAGCCCGGCGCTCTAGGCTTTGAACCAGAACGCCACACGCGTGCTTTTCTTTTACCAAAGCCGCTCTTTGAAGTGTCTCATGCGTTCGTCACGTGCCACTTTCTCGCATAATCCTTTAGTGACAATTAGTGCTTTGAGACGCAGTGTTACACGGCCTTCGGGATCGGCACACAGTTTTGTCAGATGGATGCCTACAAAGTAGGTGAGGTCCGCCTCAAATGCTATATCACATAAAAAAAATTGCTAACAAGTGCTCGAAAGCTCTTTACGGAGGCAAGGTTTAAAACGGACTCGTCATATGAGTGCAGCATTTTAAAGAATGTACTTTAATAGAAGGTAAGCAAATGTCTTATTGGAAGTGCTCGAAAAAGAACAGCTTGGCGGGAAAATGTGGTTGTGATACTGCAACGGTGAAGAAATATCCTGTGCGTTTCTTTCTTATTTTTCATGCAAATGCATTAAATTGCCCATTCGGCGAAAAAGGCGGCGTCTGTAGCTGCGAAATGGCACCTGTATATTCCCATTGGCTGCGACGTCACGTCCCGTACGCGCCTCGATGCCGCAAAGCAGCCGAAAGGGAACCCCTACTGCTGCGCAGGAGCGACAGGTGTTGCATGAGGGGGGAGGGCATCGCCGTGACCCCCGTCAGCCTTGCTCTCGGAAGCCTGTGTTAACCGCACGTTCCTTGAACGCGCAAGTTCTAGCCTGCGTTTTAACTCCGCCTCAGTAATCACTATAAGAAAATTAATGTATAAAAACAGACATATTCGGAAGGATAAAGGTTGGCGGTAATGCGTTTCGAACCTGCGAGCCCACGCTCAGAAGACTAGTGTCTTACCCCCTGGGCTAACTCAGCGCCTTCTAGATAGCCGGCTTCTGAAATCTAAGTTTCATGACATCATGCTACTTGAGCCTAAAATTTCCAATGGCAAGCCCAGTGTAACGAAAGCGGTGACGTCACAATCACCGCGGCTTACTCGGCAGTGCCCCCATGAGATTCTGCGGCAGTCGGACAAGGTTGCGTAACCTCACGGATCGAGGTGCACTGGCCTTGTGCTGTCTAGGAGGCATTGGCCAAGCGTCTCAACGCACTCCCTTGCCCGCGAGATGTTCATAACTTGAAGTACCGCTCAGCATTGTTGAATTGCACATTAGTGCTTACGCATTCACAACTGATAAGAAGTTCTTAGGTGTCGTCGGATTTTATTTATCAGTTAGTTACACAACTATATCGAACAAAAGTTTCTTCTAAAAATTCTTATCATTATAAAATATCCCTTGCACATGAACGAATAACGAAAAACAGCATAAATCCACTTGGAGTGTCCATATTGCTATCGAAATAAAAACAAGCACGGTGTCACGCGCGCACAGATAAACATGAGCGCATCTCGCTCGATGACCGCGGAAACTTGCTGCAAAAACACAGGAGTCAGAAAGCGCGTCAGCAGCAGCGGGCAAATTGACCGTCACGCTGTCTTTTTGTCGCGCTTCAACGCGAACGTCGAAAGCACAGCGCCTACGAAGCTACCGGCACTCGGCACATGCACTTGGTCCCCATTGCAGATCGCTTTGAAGATGAGGCCCTCGCGGGCGGGCACTTGCCCACGTCGCAGATCGCTTTGAAGATACGGCGCCCGTGCGGCCGC
>NC_051157.2:110238278-110315156 GCF_013339745.2 Dermacentor silvarum
TTACAATCGGCGCAAAGCTCCTCCCTGAAGTGACGTGGCTTTTGCGTGCGGGCATTTAGTCTGACAACGGGGCGGAGGCATTGGCAAGATGATAACTGTCCCCCTTCCCCCACGGCTGGCGAAATGAAAAAAAAAAAAAAATCAATGAGCCCGTAACCGCTGTCGTAACACGCGACCGCGCGCAGCCTGTTCCGATGGCGGCTGCTGCCCATGCCATGATAATGGCGCGAGCGGAGTGGCCGGAGGGCAGTGCGCGTGCGTAATGGTGACACCGCGCTGTCATATCTCGATTTCGCCAGCCGAGAGGGAGGGGTAGAGTTATCATCTTTGCTTATGCCTCCGCCCTGTTGCCGGACAAACGACGCACGCAACAGCCACGTCACATCATGGGGAGCGTTGCGCCCATTCTCGCTCTTTTGCACGCGTAATCATGCGAACGACAATTAAAATTCGAAGTCGGATATCTCTGAGCACATACATGACAGCAGAATTCTTCCAGGGAAACTGTGTAGAAACACGACTGCCACCACTTTTGAGAACAAACGTGCACACTTACTGCAGTCAGTAAAAAGTTGGTTATTCAAGTTTAGTTAATTCGATTGCTGACGCGATAATTATCATCTCACTGTGTGCCCCCCTGGCCACATAACTTATTTGCACAGTGGTCTTCGCGTACCTCCCAGTGCCTATTAGAAAAGCATAAAGCTTAATTTTGAATACCCGGTACATTATATATATATATATAGATATATATATATATATATAGAGAGAGAGAGAGAGAGAGAGAGAGAGAGATTTGTCCTGTGTAGGGAAAGTAGAGTCAGAAAAGTGCTAAGTGCTTTGCAGTGACGGCGCGGAAAACGCAAGAAAATAACTTTAACGTAGCAATGGGAAACGTACACTAATTTCATGCCTGCCAAGTCTCCCGAATTGTTTCTTAATGTTTATGAATTTGGGCCCGTTTTACAATTTGACAAATCATGCTCAAGTATTACGAAAACTAATTCTATTTGGTCATGTATCACACGTCGGTCTGCGTACCTTTATTGTGAGTCTTTCGATGTCGAATGATGCAAGAGTGACACTTGCTTCAAGGAAATCTACACAAACAAGTCTAGAAGCAGGATAAATTGGCATCAGCCAAGTTGCTGAAAAAGTCACTGCGATCTGGAAAACAATTAGTTGATTGTCGTATTTGGCTTTCCAATTTGCTGCTGCTCAGTGGGCTGCGTCTGAAGGTAATCTTTATTTAAATTGAGCACACTGGTAGCTGGATATGTTATCTGAATCCAAAGAACCGTTGGCCCAAATATTTTTTGGCCGTCTCTTTCCGCGACTAAGTGCACACTAAAAAAAATTCAATCTTAAGGGGGTTTCCTCGTGTCTGTAGATCCCTTCAAAGGGACATTTGTGAAATTGCAACCATTTTCCCCAATGTGCTTTTGCTAAAATGCACGCCCTGTTTCATTTTATAGTAATATATATTATTCGAATCACTACCCTAGTATTTCGGGCATCCGCCGAAGTAAACCCGAAGGCCTTTCAGACGATACTAAAAAAACAAAACAAAAAACGAAAACAAAAACAAAAGAAGGACGTGCAGCCTGGATTCGAATTATGGATCGGCAGATAGCCAGTTGGAAGCGTTAGCTCTCGGCCACTCCGTTTTTTTTTTATTACCCATTTAATACAGAACACTCCGCTGGCACAACCATAGCGAATAATACCGCACCTTAATGGCGATGTAGAGGCTCTAATCGCTCACGCTACGCCCTTCAGTGCTTCAATTTATCTATAAGTCATCACCAAGCTGCTACGAATTTAAGCGAACCTTGCAGTAAGATATTAAAGGCGGGAAGGAGAGAAAAGGACAAAGCAGTCCTGTCTTTCCGCTTGACGTATGGGGTGCACCACCTCCGCAATAAATGCTGTGTGGTTAGCCGTGGGAGGTTGCTCCGCATGAACCTCACGGGAATGTAGATTCTAACCTACGCTGCATGAACAGCTCAAACTTACTGCGCATAATATTGCGCTTGCCCCGATGCTACAACCCGAAAGAACGCGCGCCTGAAGAACTATGATTGGCCGATGCGGTGTGATTCGCGGGCGATTGGCAGCGATTGGCAGCAGCAAAGGTTGCGGTAAACAGCGAACGGTATGTAGGAAATAAAGTAAGAAGCTATGCCTTTGCACTGCATCACTGGGGACGCCATGCAAGTAATTAGTTGGTTTATGTGCTCGAGCAGGACTTGGCGGAAACCACTGAAAATATACACTTACGGCTTCTTGCTTGCTTGAAAATGCTTTAGTGCCCGAGCACCCTGAGATTCTGCAACGTGTATATTTTGCACAATGCCCATTTTCAGCCAACTCAAATTAGTTGAAAGGGCGCTCTAAAGGTACTCTGATAACAACTACATCAATTTTTAATAGTTCCCATAGAACGTAAAAACGCAATACGGTGTTTCAACATCCAATCGAACCCCGAGGGTGTGATTTTCTGAATGTGGTGCATGAGAAACTGTAAAACATGGAACTAGGAAAATAATGTCCCGAAAGTGCGGAAATATGTCGAAATTTACCATCAAAACCAAATAAACAAGAAAGACAGTTTTTTTTTTCACGAGGAGCCTTGAAGTGGAATAGTGGAATAGTGCAATTAAAAATTATGCGTAGTGAAAAATAGAGCATAAAGGAAGGTAGTCCAGGAAATGGTGCTCTTCATCATTGTCGACAATATAAAGTATACCTCTCACATTTTTCTTTCGGTTTATCGCCAGAAACGAACGGTTAGCAACAACATTCTAATGTTTCGCTGACTATAAACCCCTCCAGTAGAACGGCTCTAACGGTGACACGAAGAAAGGCGTTAATGGAATGGTCTTCCGCACTACTGACATTCTCGCGTGGATGGCTGTTCGTTAATACCACCAAATGCGCTAGGCAACGGAAGTGGCTACTAAAGCGGCAGGTATATATATATATATATATATATATATATATATATATATACTTGATCTACAACAAAAAGATGTACCAGGTTTGTAGATGCGAACACCTTGAATGAACAAAAAAAAAAGATGTCTAACCATGAGAGAAACACTATCTTCTTGGACAACTGCTGGAGACAGGGAGACCATTAACGACACGACGTTTACGACGACTGACTGGTTCCTTTCGGATACTTCGCAGATAGCGCTGCGTGAAAGAAGCAGAAACCAAGCCACGGAACCTGGGAGTCAGTGTACCCTTTAGCAAGTAACGCGAAAGATAATAACATACAGCAGAAATCTCGGCGTGTTTTTTTTTAAATAGTGGGGGAGTGAAGCAGCCGTGACTTTAAACAACGTTGTGTACTTGGTGTTCGCGAAAGCTGAGAGCTGACAAGCAGAACGTGATCTCACGAAAGATAACAAAGCAATTTTTGATGTGGAAGGAATTAGGACGACCAATGCAATTTTTAACAGATATCGGACACACACACACACACACACACACACACCACACACACACACACACACACACACACACACACACACACACACACACACACACACACACACACGCACGCACGCACGCACGCACGCACGCACGCACGCACGCACGCACGCACGCACGCACGCACGCACGCACGCACGCACGCACGCACGCACGCACGCACGCACGCACGCACGCACGCACGCACGCACACACACACACACACACACACACACACACACACACACACACACACACACACACACACACACACACACACACCACACATGTAAGTGCACTTAGTCCTCCTTTCATTTTCGTCAATCTTGACCCAGATATATTAAGCAGAGAAGCAGGTCATGCATCAACTCGCAGAGACATCGCAGGGGGCCCGAGCGAGCGATTTATAACGCAATCTCCGTGATGGGAGTGAGACTCTGTGGCCAGAACGACAATCGCTGTCGTTTCCCTCGGACCCCGATTGTTCCGCTGCCTTCAGCAAGCATTTTCTTTACTTCTCCTTCAAGTCACTCTTGGAGATTCGTAGGCCTGAAGAGCGTTCTGGTGAATAGGTTCCTATTCTCCAGAGGCGCGTTTTCCGGGCTACAGAGAAAAAAAAATCATAAATTGTAAGTGCAAGGCCTATATAGAAGCATTCGCAGCGAACAAGTCTTGAAAAGGGTTTGTGTACATTTGTCGGTAGGGTACATATCCCACTGGAACGTTCCCGTTGGTCTGTCTCTTGGGGCATTCGTTTCCGCCCTACTGCTTCCTTTCGGGTCACTCATGTCCATGGCATCAATGAACTCGACGGGCTTCATTCAACAACACAACCCCATTATTGCCGGCTTCCGGATTGTTCTGCATACAAAGCAGCAAACTCATGCTGTTTCAAGCTGCGGTGAACGAAAGCGACGTCGTAGAAGTTCTCCCGCTCTGCGCGGAGAGAATCAGGCAGTCGCTTTGAAAACACTTCTCCCCTTTTTACTATTTCCTTCCTCTTTTACTCCTAGTGACGCTTGTATACGCTAGACGTATAGTTGACAGAGACAGAACAAGGAATGTCGCTGGAGCCACGCTGCGGCAAGATGACTTCGTCTGATTAGCAAATGCTTTCTTTGCAGCGTTTGTGTACGCCTGCCTCCCCGTGATCAATTTTGGAGGGGGAGGACAATCAGCTGGTGCTCAGAGTATGTATAACGAAATCCCTCTGACTCGTTTGTAATCAGCGATGCAGTTTCATCCCCATAGTCATCACCCCCACCGCAACCATCATCATCCCTATCATATTCATCATCAATTACTTCTCATACATACATGAACATAAAGGAAGCACATCGCTATTCCTTGTCACTTGAGGTCCTATGGTGGCCCTACTACGCAATTAAATGTGAAGCTTAACACGTCAAAAGATTTGCCTTATTGAGAAGAACGAGACCAGCGCTCCGTAGCCAATGACGACTGGGCTGGTATTTTGTAGCGATGCTTTTCCGGTGCTAATGCCTTTCCGCGCTTATCGCGCCTTGTCATTGGTCAGAGTGACGGTCCGCTAGCGTTATCAACGGGATCAGCCGGCCGTGAGCGGTGGATGATGCGACTAGTATAGAATAAGTCATAAGGCATCGCTACAAAATACGGGTCCTGGTTGGTGCCTGCGATTTCTGTTGCATTAACACAGCTACTAAATCTGCTCAAGCTCTGCAAAAGACCGAGCGAATGAGAACCGGATGTTTATTATTGCGATAGCAATTATATGGACACTCTAAAGCAGATTTCTGCCGTCGGCGTCGCCGTCGCCGTCGCCGTGAGGTTCCGTATGACGTCAATGGAGATGAAATAGTCGCCGCGCGCCGCCGAACGCTGTATGTGCGAGTGAAAGGGCGCGAGGGACGCGCGCTTTCACGGGGAGTGAACGAACTGGCGGAGAACAAACGCGCGTTCTGTGCTGTGCTCCCTTAAGGGCTGCAGAAGTAGGCGTCTCTTTCCTCCTTTACAATCACCATATATGTAGAGCAAACGCACCTTCTTCTGACGCACGAAAGGCCGTAGGGGGGAGGGGGTGGGAAGGGAGGCGACGTGTAGCTGCGGCACCAGGTGCCTATTTATATCATAGGCTCCGGCAACAGTCACCAACGCCGCACGCATTTTGTGCGAACGCGGGCAAAACGCCGACGGCGTCGACAACAGTTCTGCGTGTTGCCGGTGCTGCTGCATGTCCAAATTTATACAGCTGATAAAGCTACTATCATTACTTCGTATAGCTCTCTACAAATTTGCTATCGCAATTGATGCTTCGCCTTTCAGGTGAAACTGCGACAATTTTTTTTGTCCAGCTAATATCCTTGTGGTTCGTACCTCATTTTTGTGTGTCCGCTAATCCCCCACATGAAAAATTAGGTGCTACATTTAGAACATTTTTTTGTCGGTAAGAAGTGTTTCTCTTTGTTGACAGTTCGTTTCATTTCACGAGCGCCTACGTATGGAGTTCAGAATTCTTGGATAATAGAAGTCCATATCTTTATATAAGCAACGAAGCGAGAAAATCCCTGATGCAGAAAAGCATTTTCCTTTCTCTGTAGGACGTTCCTTTGCTCGTCTTTGCTGATAGCAGCGGCTTTTTCGAACTGTCCACGACACATTAAGCGCATATTGATGTCCCATCATGAAGTTATCTTGCCACGCACTTTAACGAACAGCGACCCGTAGGGCCACGAATCCCGCCATATCTCGCACCACTTATTGATCTCGCTTTGCTATTTTATAGCCTCTGTAGCATATTCAAAGGTATCTCCGCTTTTGTCTGTTGATTAGGTTTTTTCTTCTTTCTTGTTTTAAGTGATAGCCCATGCTATCCATCACTTCGCGTGGCCTTCTGCATTTATTCGCAGCAGGCACATCGATCAGGCTTTCGAAAGAGCGCTGCAGCGGATGAAGCCAGTGACTGCATAGCTTTACATGCCGGCACGCAAATTTTGCTTCACTTTAGACGAATGTAAACCTAATTGCTGCACTGAAGCTTCGATAATTTCGATCTGCAGAGGTTGGCATTAACTTAAAATGCAGAAGTGAAAATGCTTACGAGTAGAGATTGGATCATAAAAGGTGATGAAATGTGCGAGCTTTGCACAAGAAAAGAAAACAAAAGAGATCCTCCACACTATGGTATAGACATAACGTTAAGGAAAAGCTTAAAGTCTCAAATTTCGCTACAATTTGGTGTATTTTTGAACAGAAACGCCTACAAATCAGGGCAACAAAAGTTTATAAAGTGCTTATTTGATGAGCTGTGTTGATGCGTGTCGGCCAGAAAACTTGTTAAATACGGGCGGTAGCGTTACCTGCCCTAGTGCAATTTCTTAAGGAATTGCAGCTTGGATTACGTGATTATGCCAGAAAGCGTTGAGCCAGAGAGTGCCTGCACCAAGCTACGTATGAAGTAATATGATGTGCCGCAAGTGGTCAAACATTCGTGAAATGCTTGAGATGTCACCGAATTCGTAATGGAGTAACACTAGTAATTTCGCCTAAAGCAAGAAATGCTGATAGCGGAATTGGGCCCTGAAGCAACAAGTAGTCCTAACGCCGCACTGCTTAATCGCAGTCCAGTAGGACGCACAAATTCTCATTGTTCTTTCTGGGGTTTTACGTGTCAAAACCAGTTCTGATTATGAGGCATGCGGTAGTGAAGGGCTCCGGATTAATTTTGACTACCTGGGGTTCTTTTACGTGCACTCCAACGCAAGCACACGGGCGTTTTAACACGAAAGTGTTTTATGCCGGGGTCCACCAAGACTTCACTGACGTATTTCCGTCACGGAAATACGTCATAGAACATAATACAAAGAAAGAAACCAGAAGAAAAAGTTCCACAAACATGCAAAATTTGGAAATCGAACCCACGACCTCTCGGTCCGCGACGACAGATCGCCGAGCGTTTAACCCATTGCGCCACAAACGCATTTGCAGAGAGCGACACAGACGCGCCTTATATATCTAACACTCCTCCGTGTACCCGCGCTCTTGCTCGGGGCGGTGCCGCCGCCTACGAGCAGAAAAGAGAAGTACTGCATTATGACACTAACGCGCACCGACAGTGAACGCTTCGGTGGTCTCAGCACTACGACGCCTCGATGCCAGCATTCGAAGGGACGCTGGCATCAAGAAGCACTACCAACGCCACCTAGGTGGCGTTCACCGTACTCAGCACAGCAGAGCGTGGCCTCCGCAATTAGCTCTGAAAATGTTTCTGAAGTTGATCGCGGAGGCTGCAATTACGACGCGCTGTACGCGCTGATTTGACTCGGTGACGATTCAGTTACGTGCTTTGTCTTGCGCGTTGTATTAGTGTGTCAGTTACGTGCTTCGTCTTTCGCGTTGTGCTAGCGTGTGCAGCGTAGTGCAGCTTCCATATGCACGACGGTTGCTCATGGTCATCGACGTTGGTAGTCGTGATGGAGGAGACGTGCCACCAGGCGTCAGCGTGGGTGCATCAACGCCTATGGGCGCTTTAGCCACAAAACACCAATAGACATTATATATCAATGTGCAATAAACATTACACTACTTCTGTGAAGACACGTTTCACTTTCGTGTTCTATACCGATTCCTATATAAGAGGGATCAACCACATTTTTTTTTTGCATTTCGCCTCCATCGAAATGGAGGCGAAATGTGACCGCCGCGGCCAGGATTCGATACCGCGGCCAATTACTGGAATAAATTAGGCGCGGTGTGATCGGCTACAGAAGAACCAGAACGAATATTTATCATCTCCATTGGTCAATCGTAGTCTAGGCACATGGTGGTCGCGTATTAATAACACCTCATATAAGGACGCTAAAGAATGCAGGCACAGTGCTCTTCATTTCCGTTTATCATCATCACCGTTACAAAGAAGAAAAGATTGAAAAGGCTACGACGCTCCACGGATGAGCTCTCTTGCCGGGGATTCTGAGCTATATAAAAGGCAGGGTGTTCAAACGCGTTTTGATGCACGCGACTGCAGCCCAGTCTCGCGGCCGCATGGCCGTCCCAACTAAATCTACGATGTCGGCCTCCGCAAAAGCCGATAAGTGGATTACCGCGTCGCGTCCGCGCCCACGGAAAAGCACACAACAGCCCTGCTATCTTCCATGCAGACCTGGACGTAAATTGGATGCGACGTAACGTACGAGCTCAAACTTCTCACTCGACTTTCGAAAGAGTGTGCCCACGTAATTTAGTCGTTTCTCTCGGCCACCCGCTTACTTATTTATTTACGTTTGCTTCTGGCTCGTATGTCGTTCATTGCTTTCAGTATGAGGGACAGTTTTGTGAACTCTTGTTCAGTGCGGCATTCGTGAGAACTCTCTGCCAGTATTTTTCTCTTGTTTTACGGGATTTCTTTGCGGAGCTGTTATAGTGTGCGCCCAGAGCACATCGTGCATCAGCGATACTCCGTTTCGAGCGGGTGGCCTTTGTTCATCCTTTCGGCAAACTACCAGAGAAGGAAGTTGGCTGTGCGTTCCGAAACCGCGTGCGCATCGCAAAATGTCGTTCCACTGTGTAATCCGAACGCGGAAGGGCGAAGTGTAAATTTCGTTTCGCGCTTGTTTCCGTCTGCAAATCTAAATGGCTGGGGAGTTGACGGTGAAAGGAATAAATGAGCCACGCTGCCGCTAATGCCCCCATGAAGTTATTGAGTATTCTCAATCTTCACCGTTCGCTCTGTTCATGTACTGTGCTAAGCACCGCATCGAAAGGACAGGAAGTTTTCGACAGTGAAGACGGCAGTTGAGTAACAACGTGGCGAAACAAATGCGTGGTTGGAATTGAGAAACAGACCCCAATATATAACAAAACAGCGATAAACATTTTCGCGTAGGATGTAAGCTATAGCCAATCCACTGATTGGCTATATCTTACGCGTGGGGGTGGCCGGAAGAGAGTGACAATATGCGCAGGAGAAAAAAAAAAACGTACCAGAAAGGAAGAGCGTTATGGTCAACTGTAAAATGAGTTGTCATATCATTATTTTCCTTTCTATTTATTTTTTTTCCTCGTGACGTGAGATGTCGATAATAACTCTCAGAGCCTGGTCCCTGGCTGCGTGGAGTAGTTGATCTGTGTCTGTAGTTATGCTGAGGAATTAATTACCAATAAGCACCGTTTGCTTCTTATGCCAAATAGGAAAGAAGTGACGGCCCCTTGGGTACAGCAGCGTAAACAACAATCTCACTCAGTTGCCACGCGAGCCCGACAGGCATCGGCGTTTTCGCTTGAAACCTACGTGTTCTCTAAAGGAGCGGTCATGTGCGCAGAGCTTAGACTAGCCAATACGCTATCGAGCACAAAAATCTTAATCCTGATGAAGAGCACAAAAAGTCAGAACTAGCTATCTATATCAGCAGTAACCGCACTCCCCGTCATATATATGCGACCACCTAGCCTCCGTTTTCGAAGTGCCCGGGACGTTCGTGCCTGGTCGCCTCAGGAGGACACAACACTTCTCATGTGCGCAAACGTGTATATTTTGAGCACTTCGTCATTATTTAAGGTCATCTATGGACGGCTTCCACTTTACTTGAAGCGAACAGCGAGTGGTGGCCTAAACGTGCCGATGTAAACAAATGCGTCGTTCTAATGTTGTATAAGTACACTGCGGCGAGTATTGCCCCTTTGAAGAACCGTGGCCATTATGGTCAAAACTGAACTATAGAAATAGTTGTTTTTGTTCAATTGGCGTATACTTTCAGCGCAAATGCATGAACTTGGTCTCTACGATACGGCTAACCTCCACCGAGCGGAATCGGCCACGGCTCGGACGTGATGTGGGTGGCTAGCGAGTGCTAAATTTCTTGCATTTTAATTTTGAAACCATGTTTGGATTCATGTTGTGCACCGCTATATAGGAATAATAGAAAATACAAGCGTACACACTGTGGCAATCGCGTTACGGTGCCATGTTTTCGTTCAGCGCCATATCGCACGGTGACTGGCTTTGTTGGCGTAGCTGCACGAAAGCCCGTCATCACATTTCGACGACTTGCGGTTGTCAGTCGTGCCAGAGTTGCTGTCGGCTTCGGTGTTCAGCCCAGGAAGCAGTCAGTCACAGAAAATGAATAAACGCACAAATACATTTCAGCTCGCTTCAGGCAGCGCGCCTCTCTCGTGTACCGCAGCGCCCCGACACCGTACATATTGTTTCTCGCGAAGCCTGCTATAAGGTGGCGCCACAGCGCAATGCAAAACGCAGATTGCATTTGCTTAGCGGAGCTTGCAACTCTATCATTAACATGAGCAACAACCGCAAAATGCATATTAAAGGTTTAGCAATGTGGAAGTGAGCCAGCTCTATAATGCGCCGAGTTGCTAAGCGAGTCTTGATTGCCATAAAAAAAAAAAACGCCCTTGTTGCACATTTTCGCCGCGATTTCAATCCATTAGTTGCCAATCGATCCTAAAATTCTCCTTCCGTTCTGCACAGAGCATCTCATGTTTTCCCTTTCAGTCAGCGAATTCCGTAGCCTTTCTTGATAGCAATGAAGAATTCAATACCGTGGGCTCACGTGGGTGGAAAGAGTAGTCGGCCCTTAATGAACGCTATCATGAGGCACGTGTATTAGATAGAGCACAGGCGCAGAGACCCGCGATGCATGTAATTAGTATCACGACCACGCCCCTTGCCCCTATAGCACCGCATCTTTTTCTGCGCGTTACGCAAAACATCATCTTTGCACAAAGCGAGGCTGTATAGACAGCAGAAAACAGCCGCGTTTTTGTGTGTCCGTGATCCTGTTCGGTTGTCTTGTTTGTTTATTGCTTGCTGTGCGGAAACAACGACGGCGAGTGCCGCTGGTATGCAATAAAGAGAGCGCTCTGTCGTGCGCGGTGAGCGATGAACCTTATCGCGGGTACTAAAACGCGCTAGCTGAGTGTAGCGGTTTCTGGAGGGCAGAGCGCAAACACGCTTTCAGAGGCCCCGAAGCGGAAAAGCGGAGGTAACCGCTGAGCCCCCCCCCCCCCCCCCCCCCTTGTTTTTTTTGTTAGGCAGCAAACCGCTTATCAGTTGACGAGAAAACAGAAAGGCAAAGAATGAGATAGGAAGTCGACGACGCTGTAATGTGTAGACGCAGTATGGACAGCGAGGTTGGTGGTAGACTCGACGACGAGATAAACAGTGCGAAGATGCTAGGAAGCAACTAACGACTTGGCTAATTACCAGAAAATTGACACTTCTTTTTTGTTTTCCGTCCACATGGCGACTATCTTTCTCATGCGTCGCCTGGTTTTTTTTAAAGATTTTTTGCCGGTTATCTCAATTTGTTGCTTGCCGCTCTTCCCCCGCCTTTGATTTGATGCCCATGGTGCCTCCAACAAAGTGGCGACAAAAACGAGATGTGAAGTCAATGACGTAAGTGCGCGTGTAATATGCATCCGCGTAATGGTTGGTTGACCGTACTTGTGCCATGGATGGGAGAAATTCATTGACGCAGTCCCCCGCGCTGAGTTATTTATGCTTTAAGGTCAGCATGTAGTGCTTAATCTCGTTCTTTTTCGCTATAGCTCGCCGCGCGGCGGTTCCCTTACAGTAGCCTGCACGTTTATCGCTGTGCCGCCACACTTGATCCGCGGTCACAGCGTTACAGGGTCTAGATCTACTGCTGTAGTGTTCCGAGCGAGGTTTTTCTGGTCGTGCTGATTTACCGACCTCACAGACTGGTCGGACCCGGTGAACAATGAGCCGGAATCGGCGCTGCATGCGTACAGCCAACGGCTGGAGTGTTGATGTTCCGCTATGCGGCTTTTATTTCGTTTGCCTCCACCGACGTCATGAAAGCAGGCACCCTTCTCGACGTTAAGCGGATGGCTCATTTTTCTAGCGCATGGTAGGTCTGTTTGACCAAGCTTGTTCGCTTAGTTGTAGGCGCTGAAAATGAAAAGGTTCATCAGTCAGAAGAAGCCAGCACATACGGAACAATAGCGAAGGTATGTTCTGAACATGACCGCTGCTTGACTCTTCCTGTAGTTCTCGGGCTCGCTTTGTAGGCTGACTGGTTATGTCTATGCTGTTAAGCGTGAGACCGGGCATACGAATGCCAGTCGCAGCGAATGCACTTGTTACTGTACTGCTCTTCGTGTTGGTGTTCCAGAGTCAGAGGTGGTCCCGAGTAATGCACAGGAATTTTCTGCAATACCTCTCGTGGCGTCTGGGCTGCTTTTGGACGTGAAATACTGTCACTCCACAATACCATTTTTAGTCTAAACATAAGCGACGAGAAAATAAAGGTCGTGCACTCTAAGGCATTTGTTTGTCGTAGCTGCTTGCTGTGTGTTTAATGGTTCGAATAGAAGAATAACGTATCGAACCTCAAGGCACCTTGAGACAATTCTAATACTGCGTTGCACGTAGTTTCGTTTATGGGCAGGAGAAGGGAGTCACCGGCACAAGACAGACACGTACAACAGGCGGTCAATTAGGGAGCTTCCTGTGACCTGTAAAATGTGCACTGAACACAATGAACCAACAAAAGGGGCACGCGTTAATCTTCTTGCCAGAGAGGGGGCTCCATTACACTTCGATTACTAAAAGTGGGGGAGAGGCTATTAGTGGAGGGAAGGGGATGCCCAGGAGAGTACGCACTCTTTGCTTAGAAAGGAAAGTCATTTGCTGCAGGTGCGCAACATCAACCTGACGCTGGCTGTTTGACGGCAAGGAGTGGACCTTTGGTTTTCTCAATTTACGAGCCTTACACAGTCGTAGCTTCAGCACGTGTTTCCAGGTAGGTGCTCTGGATAAGTCAGTAGCACAGCAGGAATTATTCTTCCCTAATAAAGATTTATCTATCGATCTTATTTCTCCCAGAAATTTTCTTTGTATAAAAGCGGGGTGACCAGGGCATACCTTACTCTTGAATTTTCGGGGCTGTGCGCACCGTCTATTAGACGGTGAATCTGGCGACGAAAAAATAAAGTGCGCTCTTTCCCCTTCCTCAAACCACACTGTGTTCTTCAGTTAGTACAGTTGGCTACCGTGCTCCCGCAGTTGTGTTTTTTGAGGGGGGGGGGGGGGGGGGAGGGGTGTGTGTTTCGGTGCTCATCGTTTCATTACTATGAGTGCCCCTGTTGCGTATCCGGGAGTTGCAGCTTTGCGCGAAAATCGCCACCGCAGTGGTAATGTTATTCTGTGTACTACCGGTTGGAGTGCATAATGTAGGCACTCACAAGTCATGAATGACAGCTTACCGATATTCTTCAAAAAGAAAGCGTGCTGTTATTGCATTCTGCTAGTAACGACTTATTGGGCAAGTACTTGAAGGTTAACAAGCAAGCTGGAGAAGAAGCTAACAAGCGCGCAACGAGCGACAACGCGAAAATTGATAGGCCCGTGGCTAAACAAGTTGGAATCAGCTAGCGCAATACAAGGGTAATTGGAGATGTCTGGCAGAGGCCTTAGTCCTGAAGCGAACATAAAGATAAGCTGCCGCTGCTGCTGCTGATAGTGATGATGATCATAATAATGACGGCTAAGCGACCGAAAGACGGCAGGTTAGTTTATACAGTAAGTGGGTGTAGGTGATATTCTTGGTGAGATTCAGAAGGATGTGGCGCTGGGCAAGTCATTAACGAGTAGAGTAGATAACTGGTGGTGTATCAGAATGACAAAATATAGTTTTCAAAACAAGGAGAACACAGCGGAGACCCATAGAGGATCAAATTCTGTGATGAGATTAAGAAATTCGCAGGTGTACGGGTCTAACTCCGTTAATAAGAGTGAAAAATGTTAACTTTGAATTTTCGAACTTTTATAGTGCAGCTCTTGTGCGCCCGTTCTTGCGGCGAGCGTCGGCGTTGTCCCTCGTAACCGAGCGAACGGGCGCACAGGATGAAAGAGCGAAGCCGGAGTGCAGTGGGGGAGGGGGGGGTAAAAAAAATCACAGCATATCCACGAGGTGAATGATGGTGAGGTGGGCGAAGCTCCGGAGGTTATGGGTGATACCGTTAATCCTCCGAGAAGTTCGCCCGATAAAATCATCACGCAAACACGTGAGGTACGGTGAAGAAAACTTTTATTGAGACTTCAAGTTACCTTTATATACTACGCACTTGTGGTCGGAGAAGTGCACAGCTAGAGGTTCGAGTACCGGTTTAAGGGGAATGTTAGCAAACACGATGTCTATGCACGACCCCCGCACGGTAGTAGGTGCAAGGTGGTCTAGGGAGATGCGCCTGAGCGAGTATCTGATGGCCATGTGCTGAACGAGCCAATCGTTGGTGGAGCGCGTCCGATATGTCGGACATTAAAATCACCCACGAGCAGGAACGGTCTGTTTGTGTATTTGGCGTCAAAGTCTTTGCACGCGGTGTCCACGAAGAACTTCACGTCCCGCGGGATCCTGCCGACGAGCACGAGCCGCAGCGGCCATCCGCGCCCGCCGCTGGCGCATCGTCCATGCTCCACCAACGATCCGACACGTACGGCGACGATCCAAGAAATGAGAGAGGCGCTCGCTCCCCGCCATTCCCGCGCAGCCCGCGCAGCAGCCAATCGGAGAGCAGCGGCACTTCCAGCGCCATCTAGTGTCGATTCACAGAAGCGCCATATTGCACACAATTCTATTGGACCAACGCCATCTAGGAAATGAGACGAGAAATGGTGATGACGACACAGATTGTGTACAGCGCCATCTAGAATATCGTCCCTGAACTGCAGTTTGTATGTACTTCTATGAGACAGCGCCATCTATTGCATTATACGGGAGATACTGCCGTTTACTGCCGGGAGATACGCCGGACACGGATGACGTGCCCAAGGTTGGACTACCGTACGCCCCTTAAAACGGTGAGAGCGTGAGCAGGAAAGCGGAGGAGGAAGATGCAGATGGAAGCATGAGCGCAAAGCGGATGAGGCTATGGCGAACGCGTGAGAAGCAAAACGTAGTGTCGCGAAAGGCGCGCACTGCGGCGACGATGGCGAGGTGGCGCCAGAGTCAGTTATTCGCGCGTCGGCATAGCGAAGGTCCACTGTCTGCGGCGGCTGCTGTGAATCGCGCCCACGCATCACCTTCTGGCGATTTCCCGATTAGCTATGCCGTCACACTTCGTCTCCGTTCAAGAACGTGCCGAACGAGACAGAGCTTTTGTGCTAGCCAATATATCGCGAATGCAGGAAAACATGCGTATAGAGCCATGGCTCCTCAGAATCTTTCCTCTGACAGCACTCTAGGAACTATCGTAACATCGTCCCTGATATCCTTTTGAGTTTGATGAATCCGTCGAAGATTGTATACGCTAGCGTGCGCTGGGCGATGTAACGCAAACAGAAGGCTGCTCTCAGAGCTGCAGGTGGTCGGCATGCGCTCGTGCTCGGCAAGCGCTCGTGCCACAAATTGCTCCCGCGTTCGTCGTCGTCGTCTGCTTCCACAGCTGGCTGCGTTGCCGCTAATCCTTCCAGCGAATGAATAGGATTTCACTTGTCGTCTTAATGGTGAGGCTACGTTTACGGGCGACACTATGAGCTAATGTTGCTTCACCATGGGAGGTGTGAGCCATTCATTGTCTTACGTAACGGATAGATTTCATTTTGAAGTCGCAATTTACATGGAAATCGAGAGAATGCAACGCGTGAGTTGCTCGGGAAAGGGCTCGTTGACGACGTGCCGATTCTTTGAAGTGTGATGTGGCGAGCTTCCGAAGCCGCGCAGGCGAAACGTCCAGTTCGAGAGTGAGCCGCCAACTCGCTGATGTTGAGCGGGAGCAGCGGCACTGTCGTTGAAGCCAATAATTCCGCAGTGGCTCGGCAACCACTGAAATACGATGTCGTGTCCTTTCTCAATCGCGTGGTGATGAGCTTGTCTTATTTCGTACACTAGCTGTTCGTGTAACCCGTGACGTAGGGCAAACTGCAGAGTTTGTAGGGCTGCTTGTAGGCTGCAGAGTTTGTAGCCAGCCCCAGTGCGTGTGAGTGGTTGTGCTTCGAGCGCAACGTGGTACTCGTCAGTGTAATTTGTTCGGAGGAACACCGAAGAAACACACGACAAGCTTCGCTTACCCCTATTTCTTTGACAAGGGAAAGGTTACGAATTTCTACTAAAACCTAAGAACGCAAGAACACGACCATCAAGCATACGACAAATTAAATAACTGTAAAGAGAGTTCTGCCACTAAGTACGGAAAGCACTTCATAATCTGATGTTACAATACTCAATTAATCAACCCTTTTAATGTTTAACAATAGTAGCGACACTCCTCCTCCTCTCCTAGCACTCCTATTCAAGGCCAATAAAGAGTGGTCGTTTACAAAAAGAGCGTCACTGCCTGACAGAAAACTCTCAGTGAGCATCACTGCAGTGAACTTGAATCTAAACTCTTCAAGGAACTCATTAAAAGCACCTTCTTTTGCCCAAGGATATTGAATATTAAGGTGTAGGAAATGAAAACAAATATGGTTGGTTCTGAAGAATGTTGTTCAAATCATTAGGATTTATTTACATGGTAACCTGTTACACGTGATATTTCACCTGACAATAAGAACAGTGTTTCCTGCATTTCCAAAGCTTTGAAGAAAAAGCACACACACACAAAGCACTAGTGCATTTAAGTAACTCGAGCTGACGTCGGCTGAAACTAAGGTCAAAGAGTTAAGTTTTCCGTAAGGTGACTGCTCTTATTCGTCTCAATCGTGGCACAGCTCACTCTTCTGTGTACACTGAAAAGGGATGCAATCGACTCTCAGCGTCCGCAAACTTCAGTGTCGCGGTCTACTGAATGTCTCAGACACCCTATGTCATATGGTATGGGGCTTTCGAGGAAAACATGGCACCATAGACACCCAACCGCTAGCCAGAGAGCAGTGGGAAGCTAAGCTATCAGACCCGGAGCCCAAGAGACAGCGCATCCTTAGGAAGCTGTCGCGGGAGATGGGCATGGGCCGCGGCCACCTGGAATAAGGAGGATGCCCACCTTGATCGCAGAACGCGCTTGCTCCAAATAAAGGTTTATTTTCTCTCTCTCTGGTCATTCCGATGAAGAAGTAGGCAATCGTGAATGCTTACTCCAAGCCTTAGACGACATATTAACTGACGTCAGGTCGTGGTAGGCCGTGAAAGAAGCGCCGCTTTAGATGGGTATCCAGGTAACAAAGCGAAATCACACCAAAATGACGGCTGTCAATGAGTAGAAATGTGGCATCCTATTGTACACTGCTGCAGAGACATACATAGCAGACTGCGAATGCTATGCTACGGCTAACGATTCGGCTAAACGCATCCACAAAGTGACGTGATCTGGTGCAGTGTGTTCTTGTTTAGACACATGCCCATGAAAGGTTTTTCCATCGTCCAAATACTGAAAAACTAAGGAAACTGCGGCTAGGAAATACATAAAGACCAAAGAAGAGCAAAGACGGAATGTGCTTAACTGCGGTGGTTAGTGCATGCTAAAGGGAAGCGAACATGTACGTATAGATTACAGTATAGACGACAGTCACAGTGCTGAGCAAAGAGGACAAGAAAAGTAGGCAAAAAGGAATAAAACATGACGTCAGTATCAAACGCAGCCTTTGTGGCGTTCAGTGGTATACATGCAGCACTTGGTGACATGTTATATTTTTTGTATCGCTAATGAGTTCATATTTGTTTACCCAGTGCAGGAGAACAATCAGGCCGTGATCTAGCCTCAAGACAAGCAAACAAAGCTCTGGCGAAAGTGCTGCGAAGTAGTGTCTATAAGCCGCTCTATCTCTAGCCAGAAATGGGCTCACGCTACTGGTAGAAGCTCAAACCTCTGTTGTGCGCATTCTGTAATTATCACTATCAAACAGTCGTTCTTTGTTTTAGCCTCTCCTGCACCCACTGAAACGGCGTGTTTCTGACGCGATAGTCGTCGATGATGAAACATACTCTTCACGGCCCATTTAACTATTGCGCGACAAATATTTGTCACACGTCGCACTATCTCAGTCCACTTATAAAACACAGGCGAAAAATGCTGGCGCGCAGATCACACGCCTGACCGCACTGACGTGTCATCTACATAATCTGACAATATCAGCACGTCTGCACTTCATGATTGCTGACCACCGGTGGCCCTTCATCAAGTGAGACAACTCTCGAAAAGCGTGGCCACCCTAGCCGCACCAGTGGTGACGAAGTGATAAACTGAACGCGTTACATAACGCACTTATCGCTCGCCACGGGTGGTCAATGGTGAATCGCTAAATGCATGCAGTCAGACATGTGATGAGTTGGATAATGAGCTTTCATTATGGTGAAACTTAAATCACTTTGCAGGTATCCGACAGAAAATATGGGCCGATCCAGAAAGCGCTACATTTTGAAACAGTCTCAACGCGCTAGCTGTCACGAAGAGGGAATGCCAGAAAATGTCACGTGACACATGCGCCAGAGGTCTCAAAGAGCATATTTGGCACAAAAGAAGTAATCGTATGGTTGTTACTTAATGGATAGAGCATTGTGATGCCGTGCTTAAATAAAGGGGTTCTTTATAGCATTATAGACAAACCTGACGCACTTTAGGCATCTAACGCAAACTTAACGGTGTATTGAGCATCGGCCAGTGCGTCACAGTGTGCACGAATTCACAAGTTTGTAAAAATTACGAGGTCGAGAAATGTCAATGTGATAAATTAAAGGATGCCAGGTCCCCCGTGAAGCACGCGCGCTGAGCTGTCGGGAGATCGCAAAGTACGCGATCGCATACTTAGAGAGTCAGCGGTGCTCAATTCTGGTCCACATTTTTCACCCCGTTTCGAACAGTCGTGAACGAGAAACATAAAAGAAAACAGGAGTACCTCAACGGACATAGAATCTGTATGCCTCTGATGTCCAGACCAGATTTTAAAGAACTCCGTCGGCACACGAATGTGAAGATGCACTGGATTGCGGCGCACGTACATTGATCGCAAGCGAGAGCAGGGAAGGTTTCTAAATGCAGACATGACGTACGTTGGCTACCAACGAAATCAGGGCCACAAAAATTATACCGGCTGCGTGGGCTGTCCCTCATTTCAGCATTTTTAGCGTCTTAGATAATAGCTAGGACAACAGAAAAAAAGTATTCAGCAGAAGTTGAAAGCTGTACGAGAGACCAAAGCAAAATATTTATTATTGCAGCTAGTCAGAAAACAGGAATGAAAGATACCAACAGTAAATTCATTGGACAACCAACCTTGGAATTCATTGCCGGGGAGTCCTACGCGTGGTGTACCGTGAATTTTTTTGCCTGGATAACTATCGATAGTCAAGGAACTCGCCTCATTGGGCGCTCAAATGATTAAAAAGCTTAAAATAACGATGCTTTGTACGCCACTCTTTCAATTATTTGTTGCAACGCGCTTTCTATGTGGTCCAACACTTTGATGTAACGGAGGTCATTTCTAATATAGTACCATTTTAGGTAAACAGTTATTAAAAAAACACATTTGGTGCTTCCGCTGAATTTAGGAAGTTATATCCCAGTCTCTTGCTAAATCGTTAGATACTTCCATTAATCGCACCCATCGTAGTCTCGGTGCCACATCATCACATTTCGCCTGCAAGAAAGAACGAAAGATCATAGATGAGTAGGAATTGTGAAACTTATTTAACTATGAAAAAGGCTACGCGGCCGTCCTTGACAGGGATAGTGTCATTCACGAGTCAGGTAACACTTTGCGGCCGGCAGTTATATCGAGGGCCAACAGGATTGTTCCTAAATATTAGTGTGGAACTGGTCTCTATAGTACATTGGGACTCATGGTTAAGCCTACCTGTTTACTGTCTCTAGCGCACACGGCCGTGGAGACATTGCACTGTCAACATTGAGAGTTTTTTGCTATACTAAGCTTGTCGTAGGTCGAATCAGTTAGTGGGACACGCTCAGAGAGCCTTAGGTGTATTGGTTGATTTAGAGAACCGGACTTGACTGTGCTGACAGGGCTACATTTATTGCTGTGAAGTTTCGCTTTCGACTGCCTTCGTTGGGTTTGTTTAACTGACCGTCTCCCGTACCCCTTCGCATCGACCAACTCAAGGAGGTCACTCTGTTTGCGTGCGTGTTTTCGTTGGTTTGCAACCTTTTATGCACGCATACATTAGTGAGGCAAACGTACCTGCGATTCTGGTAAACTATCGCAGGGGAAGGGGACATAGTGAAGGCAGGTTAGCCGAGTCGCGCAAAAACACGCTTGGATTCCCCGTTCCTAATTGAAACGTCGTCTTGGTGGACAGCGAGCACTGGCTCGAACGAAGCTAACCGGGTCCTGCACGCCGAAGTTCCATTTGTCAAAGTAACTCGGCACTGTCCGTTGCAAAGTGCACTTGCCATTGCCAGACTTCCTCTAGTTGCCTGCCATTCTCCATGTATCTATACTACTCCTTGAACTTCACCTTTGCCGAGATGGCTTTCTTGTGGCTCGCAACGTACATACCTCGACTGCTTGAAAGATTTGTGCTTTTTCTGTTGTTTTTTGTCTAGAGAATTCATGTGCCTTTTTACGTTTTCTAGACGCAACTAATTTCACCAGTTGCACTCTTGTTTAGCTTTTTTTTACACAGCGGAAAAAGTACAATAGGTAATCTTGAGGTGATTAGAGACAGCGTCTGGGAACGTTTCAGTGAGTTGTTGAACCATCAGTACAAATAGTTATGCTTCCTCTGTGACAGGCATGACGATAACACAGTGCTAACGGTTTAGCAAACGGATCCAAAGACCTTTTTTTATTTTCTAGTACGACGATATCCTGTTTTTCCTTCAGTAGAGAAGAAAGCCAATATGGAAGGTGTTAACCGAGACTAGAGGGATTTCTTTTACAGCCCCCCACTCCCCCCCCCCCCTCTTCTCCCTTCCCCTATAGGTCGCAACTTTGTAACTTTTATCCTTTTCTCGGCCAGGAGTGCATTGGAGAATATGAAAACGTTCGCCCAAGAATATATTTAAGTGCGAGACTCAAAACAACCAACCACGAATAATTATAAAATTCTTGCATTTGTTGTTCCTTTTACTGCCAAAATTGGTGTTATTTTGTACAATAGTGAACCCGCTACAGGAAGGCAATAGAAAAAGAACACTGATATTACTTACGTATCATTTTTTACATTTCTCGCATGTTGAACTACTGCATGATTTATTTGATGACTTTGTATATTTCAGCCCTCGAGCAACACCCGCAAGTTATAAAAGCCATGGTAGCGTCCAAAAGAAGTTTTTCAAGTGCTTTTTGATTCACTTTCAAATAAAATATTGACTATACCGTACTCTTTTTGCATAGACCACACACATTCGCTTTGCATTCACCTGTTTTTAGTGGACATCATTGAGACATTGCACCAATTATTTTGTCGAGTACAAACACTCATCCTCGAAGCAACCCGAATATATTACTAATGAACAAAATGCGTTCGTATCTTTAGGATCCATCAGGGCAAGCTACAATGAAGATGTTCGAGAACCTCTTCATACTTAGTCTTACGGTACCACGGTGTCTAGCATAGCGTGCAGAAGTGTGTGCGTGCGGCCGAAAATATCCGCAGCTTTTTCAAGCCCGTAAGCTGCCAGCTATTCAAACACAATTTTGTACGCATCAAGGCGACCTTTAAGCTTTACAGAAGAAATCCTGAATCGTTGAGTGTCGTTTCCCCACGACCGTTTCTGCTGCTGATCAGCATGTTCGCTCGATGCTCTCTCTACATACGCGTCCTCTTTGGCTAATCATCACCACCACCACCATCATCATCATCAGCTTATTTTTGTGTCCACTGCCGGATGAAGGCCTCCCCAATAATAATGTTGTCAGGTAACACCAAGAGTTGGTTGTCGGCTAATACCTACAACCAACTCAACAAACACCCCAACTTAATGCTATTGTACCTGCCTCACAAAGGGCTGCATTCATTGATTTGATGACTGTTTGTTCCTTTTTTCACCATACAAATACATTGCGGTGCAACCCGTATTAAGAAGGAGGAATTCTGGAGTTCCAAAAATAATCCACATTGGTACGACGAATGTTATCGATGAACAGACATCGCATTTCGAACCCATCCATTCTCAGCAATTTCGTGCATATAAACTTCCTCCCTTACAAAAACCAAGCGAAATACAGCTAGAAACATAGTATTGTCGTTTATTATGCGCAAGTCATCAAAAAGGGCTAGGAATTGATTAGACAACACATGCAAAGAGCGAATCACTTCAACAGGCTTCTTTTTACCCTATAAGGCTGTGGCTGTTTACCTATATCGCAAGCGCCTGGCGCACCGGATGCAGGGTCTCAGATAAAGCCTACCGAGTCTCTAAGGATCGTGGAAGTAACAGCGCACATCGTACATTCTGCAGCTGCAGCTAGAACGACTTCCAGACATCTGCGTCCGATGACGGGCCTGATGAAAAATGTGCCCTGCCTTGCAGAAATCTTCCGCCAATGCCCACGGCTGTGTCATTTTCTGTTATTACTTTCAGCCGCTAGGAAAGGAGAAAAAAAAAACAACAACAGTATGTGTTAATCACGGTAGGATTCTGCAGAGAGTCTCAAGGGTCTTGACCCCTTAGAGATGCACTCTGGATCAGGAGAAACAGACAAGTGCGATGAAAAAAAAAAAGCATCGTCCTTGCCAGGCCCAGTACGCGCTCAATTGCAGTAGCAGAAAAACTCTGCTTGTGTTTTGTTTACGTTAGCCTGCTTTGATTAGGCTCAAGACTAATGAAAATATAAAAAAGAACATAAACACGGGTGCCATCCTACCACATTTCTCACGCGGTCAGTGAGGTTTTTGCCGTCTCGACGGAGTGACCCTTTCAGCGATGCGTGCGTCCCTATCTACTAGTTAGAGCATACATCAGTTAATGTCACGCTGATTAGTCTGCCATATGAGTGGACACGCCCCAGGCCCCGGGCTTTGCTTACCGGCACCCGGCGAAGCCCCTCGGCGAATGCATCTTCCGCAAAACGAAAGCGGAGAGATACTTCGTCGCGCAGCGGCAACAGCAGCAGCAGCACCGTTCGCGCGTTGGCTTCTTTATTGGTCCCAAGAGCCCGGAAGTGCGCCAAGCGACCATCGAGAGACAATCATCTCGTTACGAGCCCCTCTTCAAGCTACATAGTCAACGAAGTCTTTTATGTAGTGTTTGTGAATTATTTATCACTCATTTGCTCCACGTTCCCTCGCTGCCTTCCTTTCTACGCTTAGTCTTCGGCCATCGATTGGTGGCTGATAACGGTGATCGCCGAGTCTGTTGCCATTGCGACCCACCCGTCATTGTTTGCTGCCACCGAGAAGGACTACAGCTTCCCAATCAAGCTAGGGGAAGAAGACTCGAGTAATGGAAGTGTCCGTAGGGCTTCAGTGGACGTAAGTTAACAAGCGCAGTAGAGAGCTCGTTTCCCAAAGGAGTTTTTAATCTTATGAACCGCTGAATGAAGTTCTTCGCCGCGACGTGGTTATTATACGCGGTAAAGAAGGCTGCACTGCTCTTGTTGTCATCAAAATGAACTGGTTAAAAAAAACAGAAAACTATATTAAGGCTTCAAAGTAAGCTATCCTGAGCTTACATAGAACAGCAGTAACGTTGAAAACATTATTATTCTGCAAGTATCATTCACACAGAGTGTGTTGAATCAAAGTGCATCTACAACCAGGAAGCTGAAATAAGAGTTGTAAAATGAAAAGGGGATGTCTTGCAGAGGTGGAGTGTTTATCCTACAAGCCTGACATGATAACCGCTGGTCTTTATGAGTTTTAGTACGTGTCTTTGCTCCTTCATTAAGGAAGCTGGTGATATAATTATGCGTACTCAGTGATTACTATGTGATCTCGAGGTGCTTGTTGGCGCATCTTCTGTGTGATTGACGTCGTTTTAGTGCAAAAAGAAAAGTTCTCAGCACCGCGCTCGTCAAGATTGGCAGCCGTCCCATTTTTGTTTTGCAATATGAATCCTCATGAAGCTCAGCTTTCTGTCATTTAAAGTCCCCTTACAGAAGCGTGAATTCTTAGTCCGTGGTCCAAGCTGACGTTGGCATGAACTGTTGTGAAAGCGCTAGTATGCTTTTGAAAAGCAACAGTATTCATTGAAAAACTATAAAATGTGCGAACTGATGCGTTCGTTATTTATATTTTTATCTTCTGTTGTTTTCTAATCTTCTCTGCCCTTACCTCATCCCCCTGTGCAGAGTAGCCAACCGGACACTTAACCTGCTAACCTCTCTGCCTCTCACCTCTTATTTACCTTCCTTCCTGCAGCACATTAAAAAAATTACTCCATTTCCCGCTAAAGGGAACCATGTGTGGATGCGAAGCAGCGGAGAGATGGCTAGCTTGAGCGGGAGATGATTTCGCGGCAGCGCTCGAGCGCTCATCGCGGCGCTGCACAGGAGAGAGAATGAGGTGCGCGCGCTCCGTCATTTTCATACCGCGGAACTACCGTGGCGCCCCCAGCGGAGTATGCAGCTGTCGCACCACCTGTCGAGCGCGCCGCTCCAGATTCCTAGAGGAGAGAAAGGGGGGAGCGTAGGAGAGGAGGAGAGAGGTAGGAGGGGACGCGCATGCGCTCTGGGAGTGTGGCACTTGGGCGCCGCTCCGTACAGGATTCTTAGAAGAATGGGGGAGCGTAGGAGAGGAGAGAGAGGGGGAAGGGCGGTGGGGGGGGGGGGGGGGCTGATGGAGCTTCAGCCCTTCCCGAAATTTTTTCGCGCCGACATGCACCGTCAACCAAAACTACCACCGACGCCGGGAATCATTCTGGATTCCGTCTACAATGCCTTTTTCACGCTTAAACAGACATTTTGGCACGAACATTCCGAACTCTGGCTAGATTTCGTGGCAACCCCCTTGCACCTGGAGTCACGTAACGCAAGGAGCCCCTTCCGAGCACAAAATTTCAAGGGCTATTTGATAGCGAGCGGGCGTGTTGCGGCATCTCGCAGCGGCCGCAGAATATACGGAGTGCATGGATTTTTATTACGAAACTTTATGGGTATAAAGTTCTCATTAACTTTTGACGCGAAAGGTGCACTGAGATTTGCAAAGGCGTGCTTTAAAAGATTTTCAATTGTGACCGAGCCGTTCCAGAAATGAAAGCACGCACTCGCAATCTTCCACAGACACGAAAATACTAAATATCACCGTGACTGTGAGCTAGCAGCTGATAATTTTCTCCAAACATATTCAGGAAGCGTGCCCAATGTGATCGATCAGCTGGACCAGGGCAGGCAAAGTAAAATATGAGGAAACAGAAGTAAATATCCTATTATTGAGGATATTCTTTTTGCCGGCTTTTTGCATTTAAGCCCAGATGCACAAAATCAAATTATAGAAATTTATGGTGAAATTATCAAAGAGAGAGAGAGAGAGCAAGCGAGAGAGGAAAGGCAGGGAGGTTAACCAGAAGTCAGTTTCCGGTTTGCTACCCTACACTGGGGTGGGGGATAAAGGGGTTGGAGACAGTGGAAAGAGAGAGAGAGAGCGAAAAAAAATTATCAAAGAAAACCTAGTTGCAAAAGCAGGCTGCTTCTCCATACTTCCTGACGAAACGACGGACATCGCTTGAATCGAACAGCCCACTGTTTGTGCTAGGTACCTAAGCAAGGATGCGAACGACATCGAGGGAGTGTTTTAGGTTTTAGCACCGGAATAGATGCCCTCTCTCATTGCGACTGCAGGTTCTATGTAAATGTGTACAAGCTGCTGCAGATTCTAGTTACCCTTCCAGTGACCACTGAGAGCGCAGTTAGAATATTTTTAACAAGAGTTTACTAAAAAACTACTTGCGCTCTACAATCTCTATGGAACGCATGGTTAGGCTGGCGCTTATACACCCACCGAGACGCCGGTATCAACGTGTCCGAAGTCATGGACCGCTTCGCTCAACTTCCCCGCCGAGAGAAGTTTGTCCTTTAGATAGCGAAGCAGCAAAAATCAGTGCAAGTAAAAAGCTCGGTTCCTTCAGGTCCATAAGCTCGTAATTATGAAAACGTATGACTGTTCGTTAGTCTTTAAAACCGCAGAAATTTTTGCCGTTTATTCTAGCAGTTAGCATCGTGATCAAAATTATCATGCGAATACGAAAATTACGAGGACATCAATAACCAATTTTAACCGACCTTGCTCATTGAAATCCCGGCCCACACGGCGTTTTCCAACAAACACACTCGTATATTGGGTAGTTCAACTTGCCGCATCATCTGTGGCTTTCGTTTGTCCTTTTCTTTCCTCTTTAGCGACCTGCTTTTATTTCTTTTTTGAAACGAAGAAATACCCTCCTTTAATTTTGGCTGCAGAATAATTGTTGCCGCTGTGCAGGCAGTTAAATTACACATTTTCGTACTGATTTCTGCATTGTTCCACTATTATTCTACCCATATGGCGCTGTCGCGACCGCAGCATGGCCCAACTACATATCACGATTTCTGCGATCATAGTTTTGTTCTTGCCTAGATCATCTGTCTTTCTGTGCGCAAAGTTTACTATCTGTGACTGCGCAACATGTTTATTTGTCTTGTTTGACACATTATATACAGTGACGTTTGCTTAAATACGTAGATTTATTGGACACTTAGACGTATATTTAAATATCTTGTTGCGAGGTTTTGTGTATACAAGCAATGAACTTTGTTTCCAGCAACTCCTTTTTGCCCTATAGCGAGTTGTATCTTGGCATTTGTATGTTCCATTCTATCTTGGCATTTCTAATGTATATTTTGCAGAACTCCTACTTTTTATTTGCACTCACTGTTGCGAGTATAATCTCGGTGTATTTACAATACACAACTGGTAGCAGCTGCTCCTGCACAATCTATTGCAATGACGGACAGCGTCATTGAGGTTCTTTCCTGGCCGTTGCATATGTGCAAAAATGGAAACAAGGTTCTTGAATGATAAAGATTCATCAAAATATTTGTCCTCAACTTATTCATTTCATGGCCTTTGTGTTTTTCATGTCAGCTACATGCACTGTTTTGCTGGTTTCGAACTGATGTAGTTCTAAAGTTCGTGTGATATTTTCTTTAGTTAATAAATAGACTAAAAACGCGGCATCATTTATATCAGGTATTTCTGCCACAATTTTTCGGACATACGAATATATTCTTTTATGAAAAAATACATATTTTGCTCGACAGTGCGTATATAGCATTCAATAATTCGTTTGCAGCATCTAATATACAATGGCATTGGCAAAGCAGGTATTATTCATGTATGTGATCCATAGACAAATTCTATAAGGAGGAGGCCGCGCTGCAACCTCAGCCCCCCCCCCCCCCCCCCCTGAACAAAATTTCTGGCTACGCCACTGGGTAGGGGACGCGCATGCGCTGTGGGGGTGTGGGACGCGGGCGCCGCTCCGTACAGGATTCCTAGAGGAGAGAAAGGGGGGTAGATTAGGAGAGGAGAGAGAAGGGGAGTTGACGCGCATACGCTCTGGGGGTGAGGCACGCGGGCGCCGCTCCGTAGAGGATTCCTAGAGGAGAGAAAGGGGAGAGCGTAGGAGAGGGGAGAGATAGGGAGGGGACGCGCATGCGCTCTGGGGGTGTGGGACGTGGGACAACAGACAGAGCCGCCGGCAAGAAATTCTTCGCATTTAAAAAGACTTTTCTTAATTAGAGCTTAGAAGAGTTGGCGAACGTTCGGAGCTCTTGAGTCCATATTCTATTGCTTTTTTCCCCTTTACATTAGTGAAGGAAGTGTCCATACTGTTATTTCTGAAGGAGGGAATTAATGTGGATTGTGTGTGCTCAAGAACAGTCACTATTATAGATGGCTCAAGAACAACGTCGTAGAGGCCACACAAATGTAATGTGTGACAGGAATAAATGCAGGGAGCTGCGTGTACATTTTTCGTCCGTCCATTCCTTTACGCGAACAATAACCATTGTTGTCATCAACGTTATTTGGCCATTGTAAGGTCGCCACCTCCTACCAAGTTTCCCCAAGGCCTTAGGGCGGAGTCCACCCCGTCAACACTGGGATTCCAACTGACGTCACTGCAGCAATGTACTCTTCAGAGCCGAACGCGCTAACCACCCGGCTATTGTGCAACACAGCACTTGGCACTTAGTGCATAGTTTTGCACCCTACAGAGACTTTGAGAGTGGTGGCCTATGTGCAAATATGAGCAATGCTGTAGTATGTGAGGATGACATTATGTGCTTCGCATTGGAGTTGATGTTGACAAAACGGCTTTGTGGTAACATGTAATTTCTTGGCATCATAGCCGTGAAAACAGTGTCGATGGCACAAATAAGGCGTACATGACAATTATGATGATTATGCGCCGCAATTATGAAGCATCTTCACCGGATTAAGCGGTTGCTGAAAAACAACGCTGAAAGCATCGATGGCACCATTCCCTACAACCACGTCCCAACGACAAAGCCACCTTGTTTTTTTTTACATTGTCGATCCCACGATTCAAACTGTATTATAAAAACGATGTAATAAACTTTACACTTAAATGTCAGAGCGAATGCCAGGCTTTCGATACGTCGGGCATATGCGTGCTTGGACGTTGGCGTTATGAATAACTGAAAGAGGAAGTATGACTGCAATACAGAACTTCTCGCAACTTATTGCACTGACCAGAAGCCCGACTTTCAATGCTGTCACACAAAAGCTGGCTCCACGCGAGCTCGTAGTCAGGACGCTAGTCAATACAGACCGAGAAGACCATCCACGTAAAACCCCAAAAGAAGAACCGGGAAGACCATCCAGTGTCCCCATGAATGATATCACATCAAAACAAATCAAATAAAGAAAATGTAGAAGCCGAACGCTTGTAAGCCCAATCGCATTGTTCACGTCACTTTAGATACACTGACGCGATGACAGTAAACACAAAGACTGTCAAGAGAACTCGGTCGTGCTGACATCCCGAATTCTTCCAAGATTACGAAGTTCTTGATACCGTTTCCCGAGGGACAAGCAAACGCAAGGGATCAGAAATACTGGGACAGCAGCCTGTGTGCGCTGAAAGGAAGAATCGACAAGCACCCCTTTAGAAGCGCTGGAAGAGAAGGATAAAAAAAATGTATGCCCTAGAGCTGTGAGAGTAAGCAGGACGTCTTGCGCGGCAGGTGGTGAAACCACTTCCGAGTGCACGTGCACTTCACTTCCCTGGTCTCGAATAGGAATCGCACTTTAAATTATCTTCTCGGATTACTCCCGGTACTGGCCGTGTATTTCTCTGCTCTCTTTCTCTCTCCCTTTGATCTGACCTTCAGTCCTCTTTACTGCGGACGGTAGCCAGGCGAGCCGACGTCTACGACATATAGGCCGCCAGGGTTTCGCGAGGCACCCGCTCCCGTTACCATGGTGACGGTCGTGAATCGGTGATCGCTGCAGTTGTGTGCATGAATGTTCGACGAAAGGAGCTAGCTACATTTGTGCTCTCTGTACGTGGCTCAGCAGCGCTCCGCAAGGGGATTGCGCACGTAGACGAAGCGATATAAAGTACCGCCGACAAGACGATACTTGTTGCGAGATGACGGTTGCGAAATGCACTGATACAGTGTTCATAGATTCTATCTTTATAGTATCCCAATATTTGTTGTGAGAAGGTCCAGTGCTCGTTGGGGGGGGGGGGGGGGGGGGGTCTTGTTGCATTTCAAGCTCCTCTCATCACGGTCTCACTCTGTGCGTGTCTTGTTTGCCTTGATTGAACTCGGTCTGCTGATTCTCGTGCACTTTTATTAGACTGGAAGCGAGTCGGAAACGAGTTATGTAAGCCAATGTCAGAAATGCGCCTTGAACAGACTGTTGAGTCGGCTGTTCATAGTGAAATGCGTCCTGGGTACTGCACCTAAGTATACGAAGTACAATCAAAAGGTTACGGGAATAAGACTTCGTAAAACGAACGGCCTGCAGTATACCGAGCACTGTCTACTGTCTCCTTGCCATGTGTAAGAATGTATTGCTCTGCGAAATTTGTGAGCCGGCGGCTCACTTTGCGTAACGTTTTTTGCTCTCTCGGTTATCATTTTGTAGTAGATATTCTGATCTTTTACAGTGCGAATAATGTCATTTCGCCTCTTCATCAACACTTACAGACTCGGTAGCTTCAACATGAAGTCCTTGCCCGAACTTCTCGTCGTGGCATATGAAGGTCATCGGAGAGCTACGCATGCTGATCTATTTTTCTCTTTGTGGAAGTCATAGTTAATCAAATCGCGGCAGTCGTTTCCACAATGGTTTGAATCGTACCGACTGCAATTCGCTCATTAAAGTTTTTTTGTTTTTGTTTACGTGCAGCTATCTACAAGCCATCCAGCGGTGCGGCAGACGCGTTTGAAGAGGTTACGTGCTTATTGTGTATATAACAGCACACTATAACATGAACGTAACCACATTGTAACTTGGTAACTGAAACAAGATAAGCTAGATTATTAACGAACACACCAAACAACAAACAATTTAAATCTCAAGTAAATAAAAACGCCTATTTTAGTTAAAGTTGGCGCAAATACAAGTATGTAATTCCTTGGCCACCCCTTGCCCTTGCGCAAATAAAGCCCATGTATCATCATCATCATTATCATTTGATTACAGATAAGCCATTTCGAACCTTTTAAATCGGTGCGAACTGTTGTCTATAGAATAGCGTAAAATGCATAACACGTTAAGCCGACCTAAAGCTTACTGAGCAAGATATGCATGCTTGCACACACTAACAGAAAGCTTACTAATATATAAAATTTGCAGATAAACTATCACTTTAGATTCCCCAAAAACGTATCAACCTATCTACAAGGTCATGTGGCAGGATATAGGTGGTTTTCAATTTTCCAAAACAGTGCGGGAGCTTGGAAGTGCGCTGTGACTATCCGAAAACATTTTTTAAGTTTGAGAAAGTATTTTTTTAATTCTTGAAAGCTGCAAGGCAGAAGAAAGCTTTGATGTTTGATTCCTGCGCTAATATTATCATTCAAAGTGCAGGATTGGAATTATTATAAACGCCAATTATTACAATTAACTTAAATAAAGGCGTGTTTGTAACCGTACTGTATTTCCATTCTTCAGAAGGTTAAACTTTTTAACGACACCTAGAGAGTTCCTCTTCGACTCAAATCACGGAATTCTTAAGAAATAAGAATGACATGAAGCCTTTCCCAAGAGACAACAAAAAAATAAGCAGAGTGGTTTGCGGAGTGTTTTGCGGAGTGTTTTGCAAGCTGTTGGCTATCCAGTGTTGTTTACGGTTCTGCAAAGCGTTACGAGATCAACCAACGTGTTTGCTGAAGGTGAGAAATTGTATGTCTAAGACGCACGAGCGTCTGCGCAATGAAAATAGCTAGGCGATGACAACGGCGACAAGAATAGTTTAACAAAGGAACGCTACAACCTGGTACGTTACAACCTGAGCCAATGCCAAAGTGGTTAGTGTCCCAGCTTCTCAAAGCGCTATCTACGAAGACGCAACGTCTAGACGTCTAGAGGAGGCGCGGCCATTGCGAAAGCGTTCCAGTGTCACAAAGCGTGTCAACGCACTGGCTGCCACCAGGGAAAGTTAGACAAACGTGGCGTGCTTTAGCTTTTATCGGAAACTTGCTGCTGTGTGACGTCACACACGCGAAGGACACTGGCAAGCTTGATAATTATTCGCGTATTTCACACCCGGCGGCCGTTGACTACAGTGTGAAGAGGCGTGTGTGCGCGTCCTCTCGAAAAAAAAGCAAGATAATTCTTACGAAATGCCGAGTTATATACGTCAATCGTCTCAAAGAGATATTTGGCATTGGCCAAATATCTCTTTTGATATACGTTGCCTAAAATAAAAGTAAACAAAAAGTGTACGTGTCGCCGTTAGTTCAAGAGCATTCAGTTAAGATCTTTAAGAATTCATCGCTTCACATAGATTCGAAGATGTGCGTTGGATATGCATATAGTTTTTCTTTTTTTTTTTAATATATGGTTTTTAGGAGATGTTGGCGCCTTTAATTGGCGCCGGCTACTCCTTTTCACATAGAGGTATGAAAAAAAAAGAAAGAAAGAATGAACCTACAAATTAAATGTCAAATCCAAATCACAATAACACAAAGTCCAGTCACATAAGGGCACTAATACCACACTAATACGGAAAGTTCAGTCACGAAGGCGCATAAAGTTAAACACAAAATCCAGTCACATAAGTATACTAATGTCACACTAAAACTGAAAGTCCACTCAGAAAAAGGGCACACAAAGTTCAGTCACATAGCTGCACTAAAGTAAACACAAAGTCCGGTCACGTAATTATACTAAAATCACGGCACATAAGATAGCATGGATTCGATTTAAAGGAAACTACATGAACCCAGGTACGAATTGACCATAGAGTGAGTTTATCACATGTAAAC
Source organism: Dermacentor silvarum (assembly GCF_013339745.2). Classification (NCBI taxonomy): domain Eukaryota; kingdom Metazoa; phylum Arthropoda; class Arachnida; order Ixodida; family Ixodidae; genus Dermacentor; species Dermacentor silvarum. Next base: position 110,271,055 of record NC_051157.2, read on the forward strand.
ACTCTTTTCAATAGTTTCCGAGAATATTGCTCGCTTCTATAAATCTTTGGAGGGCCATTAACGCTCGTCTTTGCAACGAATATGTTGGCCAAGGACCTAATATCTTCCTGAGGCTGAAGGGCCTGCGGTCTAATGTCTCTAAATAACGTGCTAAACGTTGTCTGTGTGTATCGTGTCGCGGACATTCTAACAGAAGATGCTGTACATCCTCATCCGCGTGGCCACAAGTACATTCCGGACTATCAGCTCTCGAAATTTTTTGGAGAAAATGTTTTGTGTACGCGGTACCGAGCCGCAGACGGTGAATGAGTGTTTCGAAGGCTCTGGTTGTATTTAATGTGGACGGGATTTTGAATTGAAGTGCAGGGTCAATGTGAAATAAATCTGAAGATTTCGAGTTCTGATCAAACCATGTCGCTTTGCAACCACGGACTGAGATCTGTCTTAGTATGTGCTGCAATTCTCCTTGCGTTAGAGGGAGACCGTGTGTGTCGGTATTAATATGCGCTTGTCTAGCAGCCATGTCTGCTGCAACATTCCCTGGGATATTGCAGTGCCCTGGTATCCACTTGGAACAGTATTGTGCGGGATTTTTCACTTGCCTTTGTGAGCTCCTTTAGTGTCTCATAAACTAACGCCATGTTTTGGGAATTGCTGATGCCACCATGAAGTGACGACAAAGCTGCTTGTGAGTCACAAAGGATGACCCATTGGTTCCCTTCTTGAGTTGAATTTATGTATCGTAACACAGACAATATAGCAAAAAGCTCTGCTGTAGTTGATGATGTCGTGTGAGAAAGTTTAAACGTCTGTATTCGGTTCCATTCTGGAATGACAAAGGCAGCTGTAGAAGAATTTGGTTGACAAGAACCGTCTGTATACGCTTGAATATATCCAGGGTAGCGAAAGTATATCTGGTACAGCGCCAGTTGTTGGGCTGCTAGCATAAACATGTCTCGTTTGCGAATAATTCCGTCAACCGAAAGTTCAATTTTTGGGGCAACAAGTCGCCATGGAGGGTAGGAAATATCTGAGATCCAAAATTCGTTGTGTGGTAGTAGATGTTTTTGCACCTGAATCACAGTATTGGTGTTCGCCCTGTCTCTCTCAATAAGTGTAATTGCTAGTGGGTGCCTTTTGTGCTGCACTGAAACACGAAAGTAGTGTCGACAGGTTTCAACCGTCCTCATAATTGGGAATGGAGGATGACGTGCCTCTGCAATTACTAAGGAACTTGAGGTTGCTCGGGGAACACCTAAGCATACTCTAAGGCTCCTAGCTATTAACCGTTGAAGTCGCTCTTCAGATGAACGGGAGATTCCATGCAGAACAGGTGAAGAGTAAGCAATTTTTTGCTTTATAAGTGCATTATGCACTTTCAGTAGAGAAGAAACCGACCCTCCCCATGTCGTGCCTGCTACGCGGCGAAGAACATTTATTGTTGAGTTTATTTGTTCTTCGAGTGCTTTAATGTGAGCATTCCAAGAAAGTTGTCTGTCTAGTATAACCCCCAGAAATTTGTGTTGTTTTACTATGTCTAAACGTTGCCCCTTAAGGCACAGCTGAAAGTCTTTTAGGCATCCTCTGGTAAATGGTAGCACAGCCGTCTTACTGTAAGACAGCTCCATTCCTCTTTCCATTAAGAATTTGTCCACAATGTTTAGGCCTTCCTGCAAAGTTGATTGAACAAGGCTAGCGCATGAACCAGAGGCCCAAATACAAACATCATCCGCATATATAGAATAACGTAGTGCAGGTGGAAGTCTCCGTGGTAAATCCGCCATTACACAATTAAAGAGAAACGGGCTTAAGACACTGCCTTGTGGGACTCCTTGAATAAGATTATGAGAGGAACTTTTTCCTTCGCTTGTTTGAATAAATATTGATCTGCCATTCAAGAAGTTGGATATCCACCGTAGCGTCCTTCCAGAGACTCCCAGTTCTAGCAGACCACACAGTATATGAACATGACTGACTGTGTCGAAGGCTCGCTTAATGTCTAAAAAAACCGCTATTGTGACATTTCCCTTAGCTCGTTCATGTTCAACATAGGTGACGATATCCAAAATTGCATCCATGGTGCATCGCCGCCTTCGAAATCCTGTCATGTGATCTGGAAGAACTTCTGTTTGCTCACACCACCATTGCAGCCTAGTGTCAATCATTTTCTCCATGACCTTGCACAGACAGCTCGTCAGGCTCACAGGACGAAAAGACTCAAGAGATAGAGGAGTTTTACCAGGCTTCAATATAGGTATCACACGTGCTGTTTTCCAAGAGTCAGGGACATACTCCTTTTTCCACAAGTCATTCAGTAACTCCAAAAGTGCCAATCGACCATTAGGTCCCATGTTTTGCAACATACTGTATGTAATGGAATCTGGACCTGCAGCAGTCTTTGTCTTACAAGACGCAAGTGCACATTTTAGCTCAATCATAGAGAATTCATAGTCTAATTGCACATGCTGTGACTGAAAACACGCAAAAATTTTTTGTTTTGCCATTTTAACTGAATTTTGAAACTCAGGAAAAGTAATAGAAATGCTTGTTCTAGTTATAATCTTGCAGAATTCTTCAGCAATCTCTAATTCTGAAGTATCCCTGGCTATTGAGAGAGCACGAAACGGTTGTGTTTGAACAACAGGGCCGCTTAATGCACGAATAGTCATCCATATTCGAGGAACTGGTGTCAGGGGAGACAACGTATTGCAATATTCACGCCATCTTTTTTCCCCTAATTTTTGTAGTCGTCTTCGCATGACTGAGTGGACTTGCTGCGAATTTCTATACGCTTCTATATTTCCACTGCGGCGGTAAGCTCTTTCTGCTCTTCTTCTTATAGCTCTCAAGTGTTCATATTCTCCATCAACTGATGTGTATTCATCAGGAATGGGCACTTGTTTCGTACACAATTTCATTGTTTCTTGTATAACTGATGTGAGTGTCTCTACGTCAGTTTCACGATCTACTCGACTGGATAAGTGTTGACGAAAAAGCTGCCAATTTGTTATATCCACGTATCTTCGTTTCGCAGTGCTTTTTAACCGTGGATGTGATATAAGAATTGGGAAATGATCACTTCCACGTGTTTCTGCGTCTGTTGTCAACCCAGTATCGGTAACAAGATCATTGGAGCATAGTGTTACGTCTATACAACTGGCATAGCGATATCCACGCATAAATGTCACAGATCCATCATTCAATACTGACAGATTGCATATTTCCGCGGCGCATTGAACGATATTCCCACGTGTATCACAGTGGTTGCTCCCCCATGTTACGTTGTGTGCGTTAAAGTCACCACATATGAAAATATTTGATCTTGTTATGCTAAAAATGCTAATCAATTCATCAGTCGTAATACGTCTCGATGCTTGCAGGTATATGCTTACGATTGTTATACATTTTTTTGCGAGATATACTTTGCAGGCAACGTATTCAGGAAAATCCGAACTGCTTGATTGAATAAGGTGAGAGGGCAAATCTTTTCGAACGCAGAGCATTGTTCTACTGTTTCCCGATGGACGAGATGATTTATATGTTATGTAATTAGAAATACGAAAATCATCACGTACACCAGCCTCTTGTATGCACAATACAGGGAAGCTGTATTGTGCAACTAACTTGCGAAAATCAGCAGATTTGGATCGAAGGCTATTAGCGTTCCACTGAAATATTACGACATTTTCGTAACGACTATTCATAATTGCCATCCGGTAGCACTGATGTGGATAGTTGATTCATTAATGGCTCCATAGACAACAGTGCCTTTACCTCTGGAAGCTTGTTCGCCTGAGGTAGAGCTGTGACAATTGCTGGAATTGCAGCAAACAGCATAGGTAGAATCATCTGTCCAACACTGAGTGACGCGGTGTTATCCTGGAATGTCGATCTTCCGGCCGCCGTTTGCGGTGATCGCTGAGGGGTGTTCTGAGAGGTTCGCTGAGGGGTGCTCTGAGAGGGTCGCTGAGGTTGTCCAAGCTTAGGTCGCTGATATTGTTGTGATGTGTGGTCTTCAGTGGAGGTAGCGGAATGATGACTCCGCTGTCTCTGCGACTCTTGTCCAGCTGGTTGCTTTAGTGCCGACGCATACGATGGTTGTTTTGATTTCTGTTCAGTTGCTGTAAACTGACGATTTTTCGCTGGGCTTACTGCATCAAGATTCGGAAGAGGCTCCTTGTGTCGTGGTTGTTTCCCATGAATTAGATCATGTTTGCGTAGCATGGATGCGGCCTTATTCTCTGGACATCCTGAGAAGGAAGCCGCATGGTTACCCATACAATTTGCACATTTAGGCTGTCGTACAGACTTGCATTCAGTGTGCTCATGGTTCTCGGAGCAGATTTTACATCGACGTGATCCGCGACAGTTTTTTGCCAGGTGTCCAAACCTCTGACAATTATAACACCTCAACGCAGGACCAAGGTACTCTTCCACCGGGTGGCTGGTGAACCCCAAGTGGATTCTCTGAGGCATAGGCTTGTCGTCTCTGAAGTGAAGGATTACACTGTATAAAGAGCGGGATTTAACTGTACCATCCTCCAAACGATAGTATCTTGCTTGGCGGCGGACTGATATTACTCCAAAATCTTTCAAAAACTCGAGCAGTTGTCCTTCAGTGTATTGAAGTGGCACGTGATGAATCTTCCCGACATTTCGAGTGTACGAAGCCGGTATGTAGGGCTTAACTTGTAGTCCTGCTACTTCCTGTAGTAAAAGCAGGTTTTTCGCCGATGCCACTGAGGCAACAGACACTGAGAAACTGCCGTCTCCGTTTACTCGGAACGACTGCACTTTTTCCTTTGCCGCCGACACAATTTCTGAGGAAACACGATTCGGATTCACTTGCCAAAAAGTGTGTCCTTCTTCTGACGGTTGGAATACCACTGGGATTCCTTCACTTCTTTTCTTTTTGTAGGTCACAGATGTGAAAGGTGCTTCATCACACTCAATGTCTTCATAATCGCTTAAGTCATAGTTTGAAGTATTGTCGTTATCTTGATTCTGAGTTTCCTCAAGACGAGGTCTCTTGCTCTCACCTTCGCTGGGTTCCACCATGGTCACCGGAGGCGGGCCATCAGCACCTTGATGATCAAGGACTAGCCGTGCTGGCCTGATGATATCATTCGCATGATGCACGTTGGCAGAATCTTGGACGCGCTCCTGCGTTGCACTCATGTGCCTCAAAACACGCTGGCGGTCATAGGGCTCGTGCCGCCGTTCTCGGCTGCCTACCGCCGTAGCGGTTGGAGACACTCCGACGGAGAAGGTAGTGAAGGCTTCGTACCTGGTTCCAATGGGCTCGTAGGTCGCTACACTTCTTCTCACTCAATTTCTGAGTAATGAAGTCCAGGCACAATGTAAACAAAATAGTAAAACTGAAGTAAAAGGCGAGCAGCAAATAACAGGGCCAGCGCCTCGGAGAACTTCTTCTTCCTCCTTCTTCTACGCGTTGGCCTGTATAGATGACTCCACGGTCGAGCGTCTTTTGCTTGATGACATCAAATCGTTCTCTACACCTTCCCTATTGTTATTGGCGTTTTTAAGTTTGCTTTTTGCTTGGTCTTCCATCACTTTGTTATTTTCTTAAATGCTCGCAATTCCCGCGTGCATTAAGCTTTATATAAAAACAAGACAAAGCAGCAGCGCTCAGCTTATCGCAAATACCAAAATCTTGCGGGGAAGGGGGGGGCAAGAAAAAAATAAGAGCAGCATAGAAAACGATTGAAAGGCATAATGAAAGACCACACAAAAGCGGCGCAAGGAAGAAATGCAAAGTAACCGAGTCCTCCGAGCCGCGAGCGTCGAGTAATCACATTTTGCTGGGGAGAAGAGAATTGCTAGAAACTCGCCGCCGCTTCGCAAGTGTTGGAAGTGTATAAGGGAGGGGGGACACACACATCTGAAAGGCTGTTCGCATTCTTTTTTTCCTTTTCTTGTATATATATATCTGTATGCACTCAGCTTCTTCGCGTCTGTTTTCCATTTGCCGGCGTCAGTGTCGCGAGCGCTCCCTTCCATCCCGATTTCCTGGCGGCTCCTCCTTTTCCTCTCCCCAACGTTCTCCCCATATATCTCCCTTCTCTTCCCTTCTTTCTTGCTTTTATCTTTATTTGTATTTCTATTGACTTCCCTGCTTCTAACGCGCGGCGAACGCGGGACAGCCTCCCTCTCACCCTTCCCGTCTTTCCTCCCTTCAATGTCGTGGCCCGTTTTTACGACGCGGCAGCCAATGGCGCGACAGCGTTTCCGCGGGTTCCGGTTGCGAGTCGATCAGGCCCGCCAGCATAGTTCGTCCCGCACCGCTCCCCCGAAGCTTCTTTGTTTCGTTATTTCTTTACTTTCGAGCTGGCGTCGCTGAAAGAAGGCGCCGGCCCCCGGATTCCCCTTCCCTATACCTCTCTTACACTAGGTGCTGCGCTTTCCTCCATTTTGTTTTGGTTTTTCTAGCTCCCCCACCCCCTCCCTTTTTTTTTTTCTTGCCGGATCCGTATCTTACGTTGACACTTTCTGGAGAAGCGGGCAGAAGGGAATTCACATCCAATATCACCGAAACGGGGCCCGGCACATTGCCGGTGCAGCGAACGCTTGAAGCATACGAAGTGTGGAGTGTATAGGAAAAGAAGAAGAAGAAGAAAAAAAAGAATCTGCATTAATAAGAAGTAGCGAGAGCGGGGAATTTTCGAAGGCACCCACACGAAGCTGGAGCGAAGCGAACGGAAACCTTGCTTCTGCGCAAATGTGCTGGATTTTACGTTCTTTTCTTCCTTTCGTAATATCTGGAAGCACCTGCGGCACACTGCACCTTTTAGCATTCGCGATGAAGCTGTGTCTGAAGTATTACTGCACCGCACGCGTCGTTTCCAGTCTGCGCTGAAGTTTTCTGAAGGCTCTGTGGTGTGGCTTCGCACAGTGCATAGCTCTGTCTTTTTCTATACAGGTAGCGATCGATGCAGATTTCAACTCAAACTTCGCCCATTCTTGTAACTAAGGAAACAAAGGCTTGAAAATTTCGGATATCTTTATTTCGTTTGCTTGCAGAGAGAGAGAGAGAGAGAGAAAGTAATATGGGAAAGGCAGGGTGGTTAACCAGGCTGAGCCCGGTAGGCTACCCTGCACTGGGGAAGGGCGAAAAGGGATTGAAAGAGGACAAGCAAGAGAGAAGTTCACACCCTGCACACCCTGATGACATTTCTCTAGTCAGTACAAGAAATGCATGAGTTGTACCCGCTTTCGCTGATACGCACCGAGTAGCGCATGTGTCGAAGAATACGGCCCGTAGTACGTCTAATTTCCTTATAAAAGCACGGATAGTAACCTATCTGTGCCAACAAACTCAAGTTCAGACGATCTAGCGGGTAGTAGAGGGTTATGAGTACAACTCAGGCGCTCCCGTGTAGACCAGTTTGCCCTGCGCAACCAATACAAGGAGCTATCGGGTATCCTTCACGCTTTCGATTTGTCATTTGCGCGTGTCAGCTTGTGAAACGCAGTTGAGCATCTTCTTTTGTCGCTGCTTACGAAGAGGTATCCCACCACAACGCGCACTAGTGCACAATAGTGCGTTGATGAGTCTCTGAATACATAATGTGGTATCTGTGTGGCAGTTACGAGGTAACCTTTTTGACCGAGAAGCGCGTGCAAAATTTTTACCGTTTCCGTCATAATTTTCTATTCGAGCGCGCTCGTCTTCCCCAGGCACTGAATGTAGAGCTAACGCGCTTTTATGAATCAATTTGGAGCAAACAGCCAGCTAGTACAATGAAGAAAGTGCCTCGAACGGACGTGCGTCTTTTTTTTTTTTTTTTTTTTTTTTTGTTTCCTCCGTTTCTTCCTGCGAGTCATCTCTTTCAGGGAAAGCGGAGAAAGTCTATCCATTTACCATGACAGAAGTTTACGGCTTTGGTAAGAAAAGAAAATGAAAATGAAACGCATCGCGCTGCTAAATTCGTCCCGACGGGACTTGCAAAAGAAGCCACGCACGCGGTCTTATAACTCAGATCTTCCGTTGTGCGCCTGACACATTTGGGAAAAAACGACTGCACTAGTGATAATCATCGCTTCAATAACTGCATACGGCCACCGTTCCTTCACCACGTTCTTTCTTTTTTTTCTCTCTCTCTCTCTCTCTCCCTCCTCTTGTCACTCTATACCCTCTTCTGCATGCAGTCCATTATTCGAGTCCTCTGCGGCCGTCGCATGCACTCTATTGGGGAACATACTTGAAATACGGCTGCAGTATGGTGTCAACACAAGCCTGTGTGTGGTGCCCGCGCAAGTTCCGCTCCGCTTGGAATTCCCACGAGCCGCGTAGAGGAATGATCACGAGCTTTGCGGAAACACGCCACACCTTCGTCTCCTGTCCTTCCCGGACACTGGGGTCCAAATTTTTACTACCATATACGTCGAGACTCGCGGAAGTCGGAGAGCTGGCATCGTGCCACGCAGTGCCGGCGCGGGCCAAATTCTGTCAAGTCCATTGCATATAGGGCTTCTCTGCCTCTTCTTATTCCATGGCAGATGCACGCGGCTGCGGTGGACGATAGTGAGCAGGGGGCCGAGAATATATTTATACGCCATCGGGCTGCTGTAAAAAGACAGTTTACGGTTTCCGTCCTCGACATAAATTCTGCTCGGTCGCGCGCGGGCTCTATTAGGGCGATGGTATACGCGTGACAGATCGCGTCGCATAAGTGGGACGGCAATCGAGGCGGTTCCTCTTCGGATGATTACTCATTCTTGGGAGGTTTTATTGTTATTCTGTTGCTCTCGTGGCGCGTGGTTTCTGCAATGTGGACGAGCTCTGGCGTCAAGCGACCGAGCGGACTCGCGACGGACTTTCGCGAGTCCGTGCTGTGGTAAGTGTTGACAGCGCAAACGGCGAAGAGTACGGTGTTCTTATTGCTACGCCAGAATGAATCGCCAGCGCGAGAAAACGAAGTCAAAGGCGTGTTTCTCTTTCACTGGTGTGATTAATTCGCATTTGCATAGTTCCGAGACTGTAGCGTTTGTAGCTTGTTGGGTCGTTGCTGCTATAAACTAGAGCTTAAACACCAGACAAATGTTATCACAGGAGAGAGAGAAACAAGCTTTAATGACATGCTGGAGGTGTTAATTAGCCTGGCTGTTCGCCTGACATGCTACTCCAGGTGCTGGGTGATGATTATGACCTATACAGTGATAAACACTTAACAGCACATACCGTCACAAACACGTGTCACAAGATGTGTAACATGTGAAATCATAACGCGGTTCATTCAGCTGTTGAACAACGTCCATTCTTCATCTGGCGATCTTTCTTCAACGGTTCTTTCGGTGCAGAGGGACTTCGATGGGCCATAAATTTAAAGAAACGTACAAAAAATATATTGGCCTGAGAGAGGTGTTTGACTGACATAACGTTACGCACAATCAGTTGAATTGGACTCCCGAAAAATACTTGAACATGGTATCTATAGACGAACTCCTGAAGCTCTGTCTTATAACAACGGTTTTAATTAAAACTGGGGATATTTAACGTTGTGTTTTATCTTCATTGGAGTGTAGGCAAGTTAGCGTTCTCTCCTAGACGTGGGTATATATATACTATTTGCTTTTCTTGGGAAGACTTATATACATTGTTTATTTTTCTGTCGCATTGACTACATCACTCACATTATTTCTCCTGAGCCTGCGAGGAGGATTGGCCGCTGCCCCTTATAAGCACAAGCACTCATAAACACAAAGCCCTGAAACTTCTGAGCAATTCGATTGGCCGGCAGTGCACGGACTTCATGCAACACTCAAATAGCGCCCTTCAGAGGTGCCGCCGTCCTCGACTCTTAATAGAGACATGACGAAAAACGTAAATGGAAATATTGAACGAATCTTTTACGTCAACTTTGACCCCGTCTTTTGAAAAATAATTGGTCAATAAACGCTGTGGAAGATAATTGCGGCGCTTCCTATGTCCAAATGTAAATGGACCCTTTCGACGTGACGCAGATTTCATTGGATAAAAGTTCTTTGACATTGCTGCAGCACGGAGTTCTGACTTCACACATCAGAATTCGCGGTATTTCTTCCACAACCCCGCACCTCCACCAAAATGTTACGCGAACGAAGGATTGAGTACTGGAGACTATTTACAAAATATATTTACACAGGATAGCTGCAGCGCTGGCCAGTTCAGCCGACAGCTCGAGAGCCAAACGCAATTCGTCTTCTTCGTCTGGGCGCCCGCGCGCATCGTCCATAAGAAACACGCAATATGCATGTATCAATATTAATACACGGTACATGACGTCATCATAATGTTACGACCGCGAAGTCGGTTTTCTCTACGGAATCTATAGCCACCTGTGTTCGTGACATTCACCTCTATTGCTTGTACGGGTTCGACAGTATAATGCCAGAACGCTTGTCGGCGGAGAATTGATGGCCATTGCAGTGTATAGTGTGATTCCATCTCGAGTAGGTAATGTAATAAAGTCTTCTGCCAACTTATTGCACACATGGGTGTTGCTTCATATACAAATCACAACTGCGAAGTCACTAAATACAGTAACTGCGTAATTGCAACAAATAACTCACAACTTTCTGTTACGCAGTGCACCTTCGCAGTTGAAGTCGTTATATAAAAGCTGCTCGGAACACGGGAATAACGAATCCTGACAATAGCACGGCTTTCTGTATATGCCTGTCCCCAAATTGTGCCAGCACAACTTCCACTATATAGGCGAGACGAACCGTGGGTTACGGAGGGACCCCGTTTTTCGATAGTAACAAACTAGAAACCATATGCAGCCAAATACAGCTTCATGTGGTTCTTAGAGCTCTTGCAGCATTGACAAAGAAGCACACTGCCGCCTGATGTGATAAGTACACGACGTGTTGAAAATTTCCGCGTTTGATCAACAAATCATGACTTTGGTTCTTAGAAGCAAAATTAGTAACACGTTGGCGTGCGTAATGCTTGAGGGTAGCAACTAGACAGATGACGCTGAAGTATCAGATTCACAGAATACCGGGAGTAGCGACACCTGTCAGACGTGCATAGATTACTTTTCTTGTGCACGCATAGACATTCAGGACGATAGGCAAGGCACTGACCATTCACGAACCATTTTTACAATGCGATAACCTTGTGGCTAAAACCGTCGTGAAAATGGGGAGGGAGACAAAGTATAGCTGATCCCAAACTGGGCTGTTCGCTTTTGCCTGAAGGTCACAAGGGCGCATGTACAGTCTTTTCGATTAATATTATACTATATATTTTGGTGGTAGGAGGAAGGGGTGGGGGGGAGTTGCCTTGTAAAGGGCCTAAGGAATCAGGAATATTCACTAGTGATTCGCCTATAAAACCTGTGGCATCGAAGCAGCGCGAAAGGCCCCTCCATTCGGTGGCACCTGGAAAGGGTGCATGAAAACTGTGGCGACGGTCAAAATTGACGTCAGCATATCGACCTAATGCTAAGAGCCACGCAAGAACTATGGATTACTGTCCTAACGGAGTAAGGTGGTTCCTTTCACGAAAGACTGGTTCTGCACTCTTCGTCTTTCATTCCACCCATTGCTAGTACAGCGATATATAAATCTGTCATCACGTTTTCATTGAATCTATTATCTTCAATAACTTACACAAGGTATCAGAAGGTCCGATCTTTTGATGCAATAACTACCAGTGCTCCGGCTATATTTTCTTTCTTATTTTTCTTTTTTCGATGGAAGGTGTCACAAGTTATGTGGGGACGACTACACATCTGTCTTATCCGCGTCCCGCGGCTTTGCACTCGGGCATTATTCCCTTCTCCCCGCTGTTACGCGCTGTATATCTCAAAACGTCCGAGCGGCGGCTTCTTTTGTCCGGCCACGAATTATTAATCCCATATGACATCCCTCGGGTCGCAGGTTATGCCGTGACAGGGAGCAAGCTCTGCGGTGGCGCCTCACCGGTTTTGAGGTCACCTTCAGGATTACCTGCGAACCTGAGCCTGTGGTTTGTTTGCCGCTACGCAAAGCAACATGCCAATGGGAGCACGGCGTCACCCCGGCTTCTTTTTTTTCGCGGCCACGCTTGGCAACAGAAAGAAGCAGCGGTAGCATGACTCACACGAAATAAATAATGAACCGTTAGACCGCCGTGGGGTCACCTTGAGGTCCGCTCCCACTAAGCCACAATAGATAGCGGGGACCTTGGGTACGTTTTGTTCTGTTTTGTTCTTTCATGTTCTTTCTCTGTTCGAATGACTCGCTTTGACGCGGCGCAGTTCAGTTTCATTTTTCACGAGGGGTCCTTCCGCTTTTCTTCGCGGAACCTTCAGCGTTGTCCAATGGTGTGCGCTGTACACCGAGGGGCACCTCCTAAAGTGAGGGATTTGTGTATCTCAACCGCTCCCAATAGCACTTCGTGCGCAGCTGGTGCTACTGCAAGTGGCGCAATTTCGGGGGGTGGTCCTTCCCGAGGAGGACCTGTTCAGAGGACAGAGTACTGGGTGTACCTGTAGCTCCGGGTGCCGCGTTACTAAACGTGACCCCGGACCTATGAAGCACATGCAGACCTATAGCAGCTTAGGCGTTAGTTTCCGGACATGTCACGGCGGCGCTAAGGCATCAAATTCTGCCGCTTCAATGTTACTATCGCGGCGAAAAAGGAAGGTATATGTGCCAGGAAACAGTTTCTTTATTTGACTCTGCAGCCATATTTGATTCTGAATATTATAATAACTCAATTCGCACGTGCGCGTATTTGTCTCAGTAGATTTGCATACGTTCACATTGTACAGTACGCAAAAATGCCCATGTCCCGTGGATTGGGGGCACGTTAAAGATCCCCTGGTCGTCAAAATGAATTCGGAGTCCCCAACTATACGGCGTGCCTCATGATCAAATCCTGGTTTTGGCACGCAAAATCCCGAAATCCAATTCAATTGAAACTTCGTATGATATAGATAATGATTTGATGTCTGCTTCAGAAACAGTGAGACATTGTACGTATTCAAACCGACAACGTTATTTCTGACGCACCGTATGCAGCCCTGTGGCACTCAACTGAAGAGGACATGCAAACTTTACGGTGCGGCCAATACGTGTGTTCATGTATTGGCCCTGCATGTTCAGCCAAAGTTTAACATGCCACGCCGATAAGAATTGGAGTGCCATTGAAACTTAAAAAAAGACTAAGAAGTCTAAAAAGATGGAAGAACTATAAATGCATAAATATAATTTTGATTATGCCGGCTGGTTTAAACGAATTATAAAGGAGGGCCGTTTGCCTGACAGTAACATGGAGCCTTTTCCATTCCAGTAACATGGAGCGGAAAAACAAGCATTGTTATATCGGATACTAATCGACAAAGTCAATTCACTTGACGAAACCGTCGAACAGTATTAAAGCGATGTTTCTTCGCCTCTTCCTCAGCGTTTGGCGTTCGTCGTTTCGTCGCTTGATATATTTGTGGATATAATTATAGAGCTTATGATTGCTCAGAGAGGGGGAGAGAGAATAGATAAGGGAAATGCAGGGAGGTTAACCAGGCTGAGCCCGGTATAGCTACCCTGCACTGGGAAAGGGAGAAAGGGGATTGAAAGAGGAGAAAGGGGGAAAAGAGAGAGGTTAACATCCTTCAAACTTACACAGTCAAGCGTTCATCGTTGAGTTTCGTCACAGGCGGTAATACACGCCGGTGCACCTCAAAAAACGCAGCATTGCCTTTGTAACCCTGCACATGGCAGGCGCACAAGGCCACGGGTCCAAGATCGTCTCCTCCGTAAAAGGCCTGTCGTCTAAGTGCCCCAAAGCCGTCCGAAGGACATTCCTCTCATATTCGTATCTGGGGCAGTCGCATAATAGATGTCACTGGTGGTTTCCTCAACACCACGTGTGCTGCACTTGGCCCTATGCGCAATTACAATTAGGAATAAACAGGTGTTTGTAAAATAAACTCCTATTCGCAGGCGGTACAGTAATGTTTCTTCCTGTCGGTTAAAACCCAGTAAAAGTTGTAATTGCATATATAGGTCCATGGCATAAAGGCGCCGGTTGGTAAACATGCAAGTACCAGCAACCGGACATATCTAAACGATGTGTGCTGATCACAGCCAGACTATAGTGCAAGTAAGCTACCTCTGTTCTGTGTAATAAAGAAAATAACTTCCTACATAAAATCTCAACACATCATGTCGACTCATACGAACCTCTAGAGAACACCGACCTCATAAAGCAATAACGCATTATATTCACTGATTTATTTGATTTACTTTATTTTCTCTGCATTAGCCATGCATGCGGTATATGTTGCATTGTGTGCGTGCCCTTTCTCAGATAATCCTGCAGAATTTGTACGCGCCAATATGACACGAGGGATATATATATATATATAGAAAATTTAAATGTATTTACATATATGTACTAACAAATATACAGACAAAGGAAAGACAGCGAGGTTAACCTGACGATCATCTCCGCTTTGCTACCATATACTGTATTAGGGGAAAGGGGGCACGAACGAACGAAAGAAAAGAGAAAAGAATGAAAACGAAGGAAACAATGAACAATGTATAATTGTCTGTGAGGACGCGCTGCTAACAAAGTCTATGAAGATGCCACATGGTCAATGTGATTGTCCTACTGAAATATAAAAGTTCCACATAACGCACAGTCACGATTCGTCGCCCAATCCAGTGTCTCTTAAGGCTCGTCTATGGTCCGGCGTAGCCTGCGCATCAGCGAGCGTCTGGTGAAGTCCACCACGTCACGCGCGCTGTGCTGCACGCTGTTTAAGCGCACCGTTTTTATAGACAGCGAAGCACAGTCGTGCGTTGGCATACCGCAGCATACCGGATGGACAGGTGCTAGGCGCGCTCCTCCGGATACGGGCGCCACCGGGATGCCCAGGCTCGCCTATCTATACTGTGTTCTGCCTGCAATCGTGTTTCATTCGCGCGCAACTGCTGTCTCCGCCGCTATACGGCTCCGATCACGCCGAGCTAAAAAGTTGCCTGTCCGGCTGAGCACTCCGGGTAACGCGGATGCCGGAGTCCGGCGCCGAGATAGAGCATGTTCTATCTCGACGTCGGCGCCGACGGAAGCCGGTTACGACAGCCACGTTGGCGCGCCTCTCCCTCCTCTTCCCAACGTAACGTAACGTAACGTTCCCCTGCGCCTATGTTACGCGGGGCTGGAACTACATGGCCTTTAGGAAACGCTGCAGCGCCTTCATAGTGACTCGTGCTGATGCCCGTGTTAGGCAAGTGTCCAATAATTCTGTTTTCTGTGATTGGGCGCCTGTCCAGCGCTGCTTTTTGCGGGCTGAAGCGCTCGCGAAGATGATGCGCAAAAGGTTTCACTGGAGCCGCAAAATTCACGAAGTGGGCTATGAGCCATTCCAACGAGAAAGCACGCATTTTAAAATGCTGTTCCAAGCCATAGACGCGCTAGAAGGGAGGAGTCACGTCGGGAGAGGTCGGGCGGAATACGAAGTTGTAAATTAGGGCGCAAAATATGCGCTTGTGAATTCGGATTAATTCCACCCGTCCAGTGTTAGGTGGCGCGAGCACGCGAATTTTTTTTCGCTGCGTTGGATCTCGGAAAGAGGGATGGCAGCACAGCTTGACGCCGTCGTGGACAAATCGGTGTGCTGCGTCCGCTTTATAGCTTCTATGGATGCCGCATTGACTGTGTAGGCTACCACTGAAATATTATCTCCACCATTGCCCGATGGTGGACTTGTGTGATCTCGGCGACGAGCTGCTCGTGTGATTATGTAACATGTGCCAATGTGACAAAAGAGACATGACGGTTGTGACCTTTGCGATGCATAAACATATACCATTGCTCGAGAGTTGCACGTTTGCATAGGATGAAAGTAAACACAATAGTACCCATCACCGTAAGTTGTGTGACATATATTTAGCCGCTACACTAAAACTTCGCTTCTCATTGACTCCGATAGAATGTGCCATGCAGAGTAGGGAAAGGGACAATTAATTTGGTTAACTTCTCTGCCTTGCACTTCTTGTTTTCTCTCTCTGGCTTGGACTTTCATTTTGTTGATAGTACAGAAAGAAATATATGTTGCAAATCATGTCAACGTTAGGTGCAACTTAATGTTACGTAGAAAAACCCCATGTCTGACAGTTTCGCTATATCGTGTGCACGGACTACAGGATTCTTCAAGGTGAGTTCCTTTTATGCAGATTTTATCCGAGCCCTTTGAAAGACTTAAGTTTCTCTATAACGTTGCTTTTTTTTTTTACTCGCTACAAAACATTTTCATGCCTTCATTATTAAATAAACACATGACTTGGCCCATTGGTCCATCAAGTGGCTCTTGGCCTTCTTATTGCATGTCATGAAAGCGTTGGGTGTAACGAGCATTGTTACACACACACGCACGCACACACAAAAATGATTCGCTTGAAGGGACGCATGAGAAATGTGATTGGATTATTTGGATCGGTCATAAACAGCAGGTTTGTTGATGTGTAATTTTCTTAAAACTTGTGATCGTTTTGTAATTTTTTTCTATTACTGCCCTATGAAAAGGAACTGCCATCACTTATATGAAGCGATTACATATCCTTTTCTGTTACTTCAGTAATAACGCGTGCATTCTATCCCGGAGTAGCTAAGTTCAATCACGTACTGTACATAACAAATAAATAATAGGAAGGTTTAAGACAGAGGTCGAAGCCTGCAACTCGAATGTACCGTATATGCACTCCAATTATCTCCCTAACACTTTCTTCCAAATGGCACGAGGCTTTAGCATTACTTCTTTCACGGTTTTGATAACTCGCTGCTATTTGCGAATGGGAATTCTTTCAAGCGGGAGCTGCTGCTTAATTAGAACGGACATTAGACAATGAGCAAATTGCTCCCAAAATTTTACATTTGCTGGGACAGCATTCTGCAGCACGCACATATGAATATCTCTCAGTGAAAAATGGCCTAAACTGCCTTTCTGTATGCTACAAACAGCCTGTAACTCTCAACAAAGCCAAATCTGTCAAGAATCCTGTGCTTGTGCAAATCCCCCCCAAGATCCTGGGAGAGAGCCAACGAATCAGCATAATACGGCGCGCCGTCTTATCCGAAACCCCGAACACGCGTTTGCGGCGCCCATGATTACTCCCGGCTGCTACCAAGTTCGCGTGTTGATGGTGTTGTCGAGCATCTCTTCATATGCGCGACTCACCAGCGGCTCCCATTAGCGTCGGCGCCGTATAACGCGTGACGACATGTCGTCAGCGTCGTTTACAACCACGGGCTCTCTGCCCTCCCTTACAACGCACCATAAGTGGCACGCCGCCTCTCGGGCCACGACACTCTTGCATATCCTTTTTTCTTTTTCATCGTTTGTATCTTTTTTTTTTGGGTTCATTTAAGGTCCTGCAGTTTATTCCTCGCCTGTAAACGTCTCCAGACTGCCTCTTTGGCGGCTCGAGCTCTTTCCGCAGCCCACATTTCGGCGGGAGCGCGACTTTCTCCGTCGCCGGCGTAATCTACAGGCCCGGCCGGCCACATCGAGCGGCATAACTCAGGCCTTCCCGCGCCAGCGATGCGCACTTACACGGGTGACAAACAGGGCCAGGCGGCCGCGAAGGCTGAAATATGGAGGCACGTCGTCGCTGCCGCCGCCGCATTCCTCTCCTTCCCCTACCTCTCTCGTTTTCTTTTTTTCTCTCATCGAGTGGCATCCTGTCAGCGGCAGAGGCGCCTCCCAGCGGACAGTCCTTTCGACTCTCGTTTCCTTCATGCTACGGGACCGGGTAGGCGCGCTGTAGAAGGCGGTATAATCCGCATCTGCGGGGGTTTCTGCTCGCGGCGCCGTCCCCTGCTTCTCCCAACCGAAGCACCAGAGCAGGCGCGGCAGGGTACTGTCATGGCGTGCCGTACCCTATTTGGAGAGGGGATGTGGGGAGGAGGGTTGGTCCGGGCTTCCCCTCCCCGGGAGGGCGCGGCTGCGCGCGCTGCCGATTCTGGCCCCTGGTGGCGGCGACGGCAGCGGCGGGGCTATCCGATGCGCGGGCACGCACGGAGCTCGCACAGGCTCGCAATAACTTCTCGGGTGCCCGCCATATTTCTGTCTTTGACGATGGACCATTTGCTCCCCGCTCGCTATCCGTGCCCCGAGCGAGCCGTCGCTCCTCAACGCCGGGGCGGACAGGGGCCCGCCAATCTGCCTCGCTCGTCGAGCGGGAACGCCGGGCAATAAGTTGCAGCGGCTCCTCCATTTGCGCCGCCTGGCATCGCGGCGATAGAAGTTTCCCGACAGCCGCCACCGCCCCCGGCGGCATGTGCGGGCTGGCGGAATGCTTCGGCATCGCGTACACCTCGCCTTGTCTCGCGCACTCTTCTAGAGCGCCATTTGGTGCTGTTGGTTTCGGGCCCGTTGACGTCATCTTGCTGTGCTTTATATTTGGCATTTAGTTGTTTTCTCACTCCTGGCACAAGCACGAGTGCTCTGCACTTCGCTTCTCTATTCTTGCTTTGTCCTCGCATGCTTCGCTCCACTGGCACGCGAGCATATCGCCGGCCTTCTCCATCACTGTCGTGGGAAAGTAGCAGGCCTTTGGATGGGAGGCCTGTCACTGAGCTGACATACTGCGTCTCCGCTTGTTCTTGAAGCAGTTCGGCACGCCATTTCCAGCGGCTACACTGCGGCGTATTCACTTGCTAACTTCTTTACTGTCTGGTGTGCCAGCTTTTCGTGTGGAACTCTTGCGCAGTTGGTGACGGGGTTCAGGAGAACTTGGAATGTTAACTCGTTGATGTGAATCGGTGTAAATCAAGTCGTGGAAATTATTGTAGTTTTCACAACACGCATTGTATTCTGGCCGCAGCGCTTACTGAACGAGTAATTACCTGTGCTATATCAGCTATTGACTGCTCCTGAGTGTCATTTTTCAAAATATTTAACAGATGTTTGCTTGGAGAATGTTTGCGGGAATTGTGATGAGTTTCGGCAGCGACATCGCTTCGTAGACATTCATGTGTATAACCATTTATTGCACTGTTAGTTTGTTGCAACTTTCTAACTATGGAAGGTGAGAAACATCGAGATTATATATATACATATATAGTTCTACAAAAATGGAATAAGTCAGAAGCTTGAAATCGCGAAGTTGCAACTTACGGATATACCTTGCTGTTTTACTCGGTACTGAAGTGTGTACCTGAATCTGTGGTCATGCTTGTGCGTGTTTGCAGAAGCACGCTAAATGCATCTGTCACAAGAAAGGAACGTTCAGCAGAGAGAACAAAATCGTCGAACTCTCTCCAACATACAAGTGTCTAACACATTCGTCGATGAGTAACACGAGAACAAGGTTAGAGCAGGAGCCAACGTTTCGAGAAGTGGACTTGTCTTCTTCAAGCCTCCAGGAGGCCCGGACTTGGGCTTTAGTTCCTGCTAAAAATAGTTCGGTGCTAATAAACGTTATTTCTCCCTCTCTCTCTTCAAGGCGACGTATGCTCTCCTCGGCACAGTATATATAGGTAGGGTTATAGGTATATACTGTGCCGAGGAGAGCATATATGTCGCCTTGAAGAAGACAAGTCCACTTGTCGAAACGTTGGCTCCTGCTCTCATCTTGTTCTCGTGCTACTCATCGTCTTGAATCGCCATCTCCCGCATTCCCCTTGTTTTCCCTGGATAACACATGCGTCGAAATAAACCTCCTTGTACACATGAACTGATTATGTCACCGGATACCTGTAGAGTTTGGGTTGAATAAATATATTCGTTGCTCAGAATAGCGAGTTTTGACACCAATCGCTTCACTTTAAATGACGAACTATTCAGCGTGCCAAACTATCAGCTACAGAGTCTCATGTGCGTTTTAAGAAACCAGGGGCAACTAAGCAGGCCATGATATTTCGGCAGTTCGCCTTGTGTCAATAGCGATTCATGTTCTTATAGCAGCGCCCGTGAAAACGGAGACATAAATAATGGAAGCTACAGATAGGCCTACTGAACTTCCAACACTAACTTCTAACCACGTTATTGCGTATAGGATGTCGTGAGGGTCGCTCGCAGTTCGGCCACCTACTGCCATGCACCAGCCGGCACGACTGCTTCTTTCCTCAAAAGGCAAAACGCTCTATACGACATCGCGAGTCTTGCTTCTTTGTAACACCTCCGCTGAACTTTCCACACCTTTCGCTTCAGCGCACATGTACGCACTCGCGAGAGGGGGCGGGGCGCAGGTTCCTTCCAATCGGCTGGAACATTTTCCTTTGCAAGCACTTTCACGAGTTCGCGTCTGACTTTTTTCTTTCTTCATTTTTACCCTTTCGCTGGCTGAGATGTATATCGAGAATATAAATATGTGATTAGAGAAGAGGAAGCACTTCCGTTTCGAGCAAGGCAAAAAGTGAAAAAGATGAGAAAGAGAGCGTGCAAGGGGAAAAAAAGACGAGACGGGAGATGCCAAACGGCCCGGCTGCCCAGAGGGCTGCGCGGGACTTGGAAAGATTCAAAATTTATACTGCGAGCTTTGCGAGTTTTCCGCGCGTAGGCAAAACAGATGAAAAGCAGCAAGAACAGCAAGAAAACAAATGTAATTGTAATCGAAAAAAAAAAAATCTGAGAGGATGGTGTAAAAAGGCTGCGTAAGAACATTTTGCTTCTCAACGTGTGGATGGAAGAAACCACCCTCGATGTAGTGTGGGAGAGCCCACCACTCGCTATCGTGGCTTCGTTCCCTGCAATGGCGTGCGGATCGGTCGTTGCATATTTATGAAGTTTGCACATCGAGGTGGCCTCCTCCTTCCTACATTATGATAACGTTTTTTTTTTCCTTTCCTTTTCTATCGCTTCTACTCGAGCAGTACCTTCACTCTGTTTTCCTTTTTCTTTTTTACCCTCGCTACACATTTCGGAACACTTGCGGACCTCGCTTGCTTCTCTTGGGTGAACGGTGAAAATTGCGTCGTCGCCGTCTGTGGAGATGGCGAAACTGCGCCCGCTTCGACGAGACATTCCTATATGTTTCAATAATATAGCTAACCAGAACGTGTTGCCGGGCCAGTTTGTTCATATATATAGTTGTAGGTTTAACAAGAGCACAGCTTAGTCTGATCAACAGCAGCCGCTGCACAATCGCTTCTCCTGCAGTGTGTCGGCTTTCTTTTGTTCCGTTTAAAGTGTACGCTTACAAAACCTGAAAGTTTCAATTTCACTTTTATTTTATTGCACTTGCATCTAAAAACAATTTTGCGAGTTTCTTTTAAACTTTGAGTGAACGGCGACTGAGCATGTATGAGTTTCTTCACCTTTTTTCTTTTAAAGTGTGAAGCACAAGCAGGCAGTTAAACAAAATAGAGATATGGCTCTGTAAGGGAATGCAGAGATCATTAATTCGATGCTGTAGTTGTAGTTGGGCATGACGTGGGCGGTTCTCATTGAAAGAATGTCTGGGCTTTGTTGGACAACGCGTTCGGACACATTCTATAAATGCAAACCAAGTGTCAAACTTTAGTGAAGACCCACCTGATCAAAGAAAACAAGAAAAATCTGAGTAAATACCTGTGTTCTGGATCGAAGGTGATGAAATTTGAATAACGTGCTTTTTAACAAACTATTCTTCATACCTGTATTTTCTTTGCAACAGCTCGTAACGTTTGCTCCAGACGTTGCACTTAAAACATGAGTGAGGAATGTTCGTTGGCGTCGACATCAGGGATCCTTGGGTTCATAAGGAGAGAAACAACGCTCATTATTCTCCTACTTGTAAATCAACGACACAGTTGTGATCCACGTAATAAATTAGTGGTCCAAATTTGAACGGAATACCGGTGGGGGAAATATCAGCATGAATGAATTCTAACGCTCCTTCTCAGGATACCTGCACATCAGTGGGGCTGGACAACGAGATGTTAACTGACAGCAATGTTGACATCCTACGCAGACGCGCTAGCTTATCGATTCCACGTGTAATAGGATCACTGTTGAATAGAGCAAGCATTTTTCTATTAGCACGAGTACGGAAACTCTTCAATCCTCTACGTCACCTTTCCCTATATATCTATTTTTTTAGTTTAGTTAATTCTCGCAGTGGCACTTTTTTCTTTCTGTTAAGTACGTTTATTTTCGACGAGAGCGTACAATTCGTGGAGTACGAACCAAGTCTCGGTGTGTATACACTGGCGTTCCTTCATTTAACAGAGTGCCCTTGCTTGGGAATTGCTTGAAGCCGAGACGTGCAATGGCGCACCAAGCCGGATTCGATCCAGATGCTCCGGGTCCTCCTCCCCACAGAACCTACCCCCCACCCCCCCGTGTACCCCAGCCTTCGTTGCCGTGTCCGAATTATTCGCGCACCTCGCCTTGCCACAGACCTATATACGCCCCCACACTCCCCTCCGTTCCCTGTTCATCGGGAGCACCCCTGGTAGATAACCGGGCCCTATCCGGGAATCGGCCTTATCGTACTTTCTTGTTAGGCGCCCGGTCTCAAGCGGGGATTCGGGCGGCGATGCTGAGGAAACATCCTCCCCGGGCCCCGCAGCGCGCCCGCCTTCTTTTCCGATTAACCTTCTCCGTTCCTTTCCAGATCCCATATACTGCAGGCACGAAACAGGCACCGGGCGGCAGTGAGATATATAAGGCTTGCCCCACGGCTTGCCGAGAGTCCCGCGGTATAACAGCGAATGAAGTAAACAAAAAGAGGGAACTCCTTTCTTTTTCGTTCCCGAGGCCTCGATCTTATTCGCGGGATTCGGATGCTTCCTGCAGGTCCCGAAAATCTTCCGCCGTTTTATTTGTCCGCTTGCAGCGGCTGGAGCCAGTGAAGCAGGAAGGAGGAAATGGAAGAGGAAAGAGGCGTGGGGCCGACACTGTTGTCCCGGATGGGGCAGCATATCCACATATCTTCCTTGGCCGGCGGCGGCCTGTGAGGACTTGCGCGGAGGAAACGACATGGACCGGTCAACGTTTCCTTTCTTCTTTTGTTCTTCTTTTCTTTTATTCTTGTCTTTCCTTCGTTCCACTGCGCTTCTACTTTTGCCCTAAGCAAGCCGCTGGCTGCCTGGCGTGTTCTGCACTTCGCTTTTCTCGCGCTTCGAAATTCTGGCTCAGGGCCTTCGCCGGGAATACGGGGCTCCTCCTCCTGCGTTCCCTGTTCGGCTTTACTGCAGCTTCTCCGGAATGTTCACTTATCCTCGTTGTCTTCCTTCTTTTCTGCACCGCTTGCTGTTTTCGATGCGTGGGCCGATAGCGAAAGGCGTCAAGCTAATTTGAAGAAACCAGGATTGATCCCTGTGAGGCTGCAGGCGCCGCGGGCAGATGGGACTGAAAGGAAGCAAAGTATTCCTCCTCTCTGGAGCATTTGCTGTGCCTCCTTAACGCTTCTAGCTTTACCTGTTCCCAAACTTTTTCGAGCAAGCGTTCTCTAATTTTCTTCACTAATAAGTTAGTACAGCAAATTTCAAAGAAAGGTAACATGAAAGTGAACAAATTAGCACGAAGTTGGCCCTGTTCGCGATTCTTCCCTGCGCATTCACTGACATCAAATTTTGCTATTGTATGCACACATAATTTCAGCAGACCTTCTTTTAACGCGATTGCGTTTAGGGCCCCATGTCGCAGAAATGCCGGCGTCGGAAACCGGCGTGTGATCGCGGATGGCGGAGAAAATCATCCAACCACATCGACCGCGCACAGCTTCCACGTGGTGCAAGATTTTGGTGAACAAAATTTGATTTTCTTAGAGTGAAATCCGTCAGAAAAATGGTAAAGTACGACTCTACCATTCGGACTCGGATTCACCGTCGGATTGTTTACCAATCGGCATCGGATTGTAATTTGAATGTACGAGAAAACGTAATTCTGCTACGAGGAAACTCAAACACAAACACCTTTTCTAGCATTTCTATCAGACCTGCGCGCGTCGGGGCAATAGCAAACAATTCATAAAATAATTAAAAAAAAAGGTGCTAGGGCCTTCACATTTAATATAGACCATTTATATTGCCCCTGGAAAAGCGTCTTTCCAGCAATGCATTTCAGTTTAAAAGTAAAGCCGACTTTAAAGGGATCGGTGTAAGCTTGGTCTCTGTAAGCTGGCTTTCCCACGTTCAGCGTTGCAGTCAATGAAGCCTACTTGCCGCATGCGAACGATGCGATGCGAAGGGGTCCCGATAACGCTATCGCGTTTTTGATGATCTGATTGTTATTTCGCAGGGAAGCAGATAATCTAGTGTTCATAAGGCCTTCTCTCGAGAGCGCTATCTCAACATAGAAGAGGCCATAAAATTATTATTAAATTTATTAAATATTATTAAACTTACTAAATTTGTACATTGATTTCATCCAGAGCAATAATCACCATGCACATGGTAATATTATTGATAGTGCACGAACCTATATGCTATATGCCTCCTGCAAAACAAAAATTGGTAAAAGCAGGCTTCTCCGCAACGTGTGTCTTACTGCGGCGAAGACACCTTTAGCGAACATCTCCTTCTTTGGTAGTTCGCACGCATCTCCTTACGCATTCAGGAATTGGGAAGGCCCGCCGCAGGCGCCGTATAAACTTCAGAGTCCAAGAGCCGTAAAAAGAGCTGTGAACCGACCTTCTCAGAGAAGACATCGCTACGCTTCCCCACAGTGCGCGCCAGCGCGCTCTGAATAGAGTTGCAAATGTGATGGACAAACATCATGCACTCGCGGGGGTAAGAAGAATGCCTGTTATGATAAAACATATACGATGGGAAGTATTGTTCTGTCGAGGCGTACAGGCACCAGCAGGTTAGTATTTCAGAGAAAGTTATTGCCGGATGTCATGCTTAATTCATTCCTAAAGAAATGCCTATTGGGCGTCAGACAGGCACCTATGGAGGGGGGGGGGGAGGGGGGGAGGGGGGTAGCGGGGTAGCATTCGAGCCTTGATATCTGCTCAGTGAGAGGACTAATACTTCAGGATAGCAAATTGCTGATCTAGTTGGTGCGCTGTCAGCGCGTGCGTATGAATCCTGGTAGGGGGTAGTGTTTTCAATAATTCTAAGCTGTATATAACGGCATATTTCCAGTAAACTTCTCTCGCCTTTCCGTATTATACACTACCGCTCCCTTTTACCCCACCCACTAATTGCTGGTTCCCTTCAGCCGCCGTGGTGGCGTAGTATCTTCAGCGTTGCGCTGCTAAGTCCGGGGGGGGGGGGGGGGGGGGGGGGGTCAAATCGCGGCCATGGCGGCCATGGCATTTTGATGGAGGCAAACTGCAAAAAAAAAAAAAAAAAAAACGCCCGGGTACCGTGAATTGGGTGCACGGTAAAGAACCTCAGGTGGGCGAAATTAATCCGGAGTCCACCACTACGGCGGGCCCAATAATGATATAGTGGCTTTATCACGTGAAAACTAATTTAATTTTGGTTTCCTTAAGCTGTGCGTGTACATACGTATACAGCCTATCGCAAAGAAGTAACGACTAGTCGGCCATTTGTGGCCGTAGGCAACCAGTCTTTACTTTTTTGTGATCAGGTGCACAAAAACAGTTTAAGAGGTAAAGATATTGCACGAGTTGCACCGGCTATCGAATGGAACGTGAGTCGCGCAGTCAGTAGCGCCTCACATTTGGTACCATGAGGCACCACTGTGCCCTAGCCTCACAACTTCGCGTTTGCGCGGCGTCTGTATATGTATAATGTATGGTTATATTACTTTATGTATTATGTACCAACTCGTGTACTGTTACGTCATTTTTAAGTCTATTATTTTTTTGCATTCGTGATCTTATGCTGTCTAGAAGTACTGGTAATCTTTATTGTTAAGAGGTTCCACTACAGTGTTTCCCTTTGGGACCCTTCTCTGCACATTAACTATACCCACTTTTTTATGTGCGTATTAAGCCCGATGTACGTCCGCCTAAATTTAAGCGCACGCGCAAATTTCCATTACTCTCCATCTAAATGTGTCGGTCGTGAGCGGCAATCTAGGCCATGGCCTTGCTCGCAGCACCATGACGCTAGCCCTACTGAGAGGTCTCTTGTCGCATCCCTGCTAGCCGGCCACAAACGTACATCGTACGTTCGGAAGTCCAACAGGGAAGCCCCTGAGCCTCTAGCAGTATGCGACCGCCGCGTCCAGCGAGCGCAGCGCCCTCTATAATTGCGCGCGCACTCGGCGTCAAGTGCTATAACAGCTTCGTTGGCACGCGGGCTCGCGTTCAGACTCTGGCCGACGTGCCACTTGCAAAGCGAACATTTGCTCCGCTGCAGCCGTGCGTGTATGGCCCCACGGGCACTGCGCGTGTAGTGCGGGGAAGCTCGTGGCGATTTACGATGAGCGATTAGACTTTACTGCCAGAATAGTGGCTGTGTTTACGGGCTCGTATATAGCGCCTCACGGTCAAGTGGCGGCCAGCGCCAGGCTATATACGTTCCTGCTCTTCCTTCCCCCACGCTGCCCACACCTCCTCTCTCCCGTCTCTGGCCCGCCGCCCAGGCTCACGGCCGAGAGGTGAATCGCTTGTACTAATAAAGGCGAAACATTAAATCTGCCCTTGTCTCTTTTTCGCTCAAACAACGATTTCTATTGCCGAAGCGTCCGCGGATATAGTGTTTCTTTTTCTGTATGCCTCCTGAAGTTCCGATGAGGAAGCATGTAGCGTAACTCACGTAGAGAAGCTTGCGTTGATGGTTGATGGTAAAGCGGGAACGTTGGAAAGCATCCATCGAGAACAGCTCGCGAACGGACTATATAATCGCTGTCCTGTGTTCTTTCACATTGGAAAACGTGAGGGCATATGCATGAGTTAGGCGTCGTGGTATTGCTATAATTTGTTTTCTTCGTGTAACCTAAGCTTAATAAAAATGTTCATTGATTCGTAGCAAGGTGTTCGCGTTTTAGCACTTTCTTGCTGAATAAACTTTCGGTCGGTAGCAGCGTTTGTCATCTTATATAGTCGTTCTCGTCCGTTTGCACGCTGCTTACAATGAGTTGCTTGCGTAATTAGTGTAACAGCAGGTCTGGCATGTGACGCGAATCGTGGCTGTGAGTGAACAGTCATCTGAGGGTGTGCGCACGCTGATTCTAATTCGTCCGCCTTATCTTAATCGTTAACCTATCCCGTTTTTCAAGTGATGGGCATCCAGCCAGGCGTCACCATGCACGGTTTATCTTCCTGCATTTCCTGATTTATATCGATCTCTTTTTCTCTGGAATGCGTATGCGGAGAACGCTGAATACACTGGTCACCAAAATGCTTACGCAAGCTTGCGATATTTAGTGACGTTACCGTTTTCGACTAGTTCACCCAGGCAACGCTGAAACTGAGAAGCGCCCGACTCAGACCAAATATGGCGTAGCCTTATGCTACATCTCGTACTGCTCGCCTAATCTATCTTTCTGCTGTCTCACTTCGACAGTGAGGCATTAGTGATAATCCGATGTTCTTAAAAAAAAGTTGTCCAACCTAGTGGACCTGCGGGTAAACAGACGCGGCCGCGGCCGACAGACGCGGCCGAACACCACCTCTCGCGGTCAGTTGCCATTGCAGGAATATGTTGCTGCTGTCACAATTTTTACACGGGTATATCTTATGCTTTCTTTTTTATTTTAGGCTTGATGTTAGAAAACCACGAATACGTGCGTAAGCATATACGTAGTGATGGTCATTCTTCTTTTCCCGCGAGTTTAGGTCGTTTCATTTGATTTAACAAAGGTGCATGAAAAGTTGTTTACGTTTCGTAACATGCAGCTTTACTGGCAAGGACGGGGCCGTCAAAACTTGATTAGTGAGACCGGAGTGTATGTGCGCGCCCATTTAATCCACCAGGGTAACTTACTAATAAAATTACTTTTTGTTTTACTGCTCTCTTCACAGCATTTTTCTCACATGGCGTCTGCTCAAACTGCATGTTAAAGTATTTGAATGGTTTGCAGAATTTCGCAGAATTTCAAAGGTAATTAAACTTTACAGAACACTCGCCTGCTGCTGATGTAAAATGGAGGATTCAGCAAATTAAATACATAATCTGTTACAGTTCTTTGTAACGCCGATCCGATAGCGTTTCAGGAGCAATTATGAAGTTGTCAGGTTAAAAAAAACTCAGTATGGTTGTTTTGTTACGCGTAAGCACTGTGATTCCATCCGTCGCATATGCCGCGTCCTTATAGCTGTATTTATATTAATGCTGCATTGAGTTCATTCGATGCATGCTGCTTAAAAGTGGCATGGCGCTGTTGTAAGAAGCAAACCTTAGTTGCTCTGAACCGCAGTAAAATAAATATTTTAAAGATATTGGTATGAGCAAATAATGTGGGTGATCTCTTTAATCGACTTTCGGAATTACTTAGAGAGCAAGTTTAACTGTGAATTCAGGAATTTGTTCAATGCTTGTTCAAGGAGAACGAGCACACAGACTGCACACAGACCACGCGAAGAAAGGCACGACACTTCGCTGGTCTGTGTTGTCCGTCAATTTGTTCCCTATACGATGCAACCTTACCAGCTGACCAATCCTAAACAATCCGCGCAAATTCGGACGACGGTTCCAAAGAATAAACATTGTAATGACTTAATTAATAATTACGGATGGAGCGAGAGACACAAATAATGCAAATATGAGAGCAGTGATGTGTGCGATTAACACAAGAACAGCGCATACGTCAACGCTTCCAGTAAACTCCACTTGTTATATGGAGGTCATACTTAAACTTAACTAAATGACAACTATACTTCAAATGTGGGCTGTAAAGGTAGATATAGATTTCATTATTTATTTCATTGAAGGTCCTGTACTCTGCAGAAATACTCATCCTTTCTGTCACTGAAAGAGGAGGAGAGGAAGTATGCCATGCTCAGACAGCAGACGTTCAGCATAAAAACTGCATGGTTAATATTATCCAGCACTTGGTAACCACGATGCACTCGTAAAAAATGTAGCGAAGAGATAGTAACCATGGCCATTACTACCTCCGGCGAACCATAACTAACTTTTTACTATGTATTTACTAACTTAACTTGTCCACGTCAGTGCACGTATGCTAGGTTGGTAAAGTCTAATACCTCATCGTGGTCTTTGTCTATTATACCTTGCTGTCACAGTTTCGTGCAAAATATCAATAAGCGATAGTATATTTATTATGTGGGATTAGCGGTTACGTGCTACGTAGTCGCACAAATATGTGCAGACAGTAGGCTATATAGATTTAGATTCATAACTATTTACCATAATAGCTAGGCGCTCACTGATACTAGTTGTGCTCCCCCAAGGTACGGCTTTAAATAATCCCGAAGTCGTTCATAACGTACACGTTGCACAGTAACTTCGTCTCGTTTGCTGTTAGTTCGTGACTTTCTGTTCACAGTTACCCGAAGCTTTACAAACTTGACAATTACGTAGCATGGCATTTGTTTACCGTGCTATGTTTTTGCGATAGCATTGACATAATATGACAATGGAAATGACACTTAGAAAACAAATCGTCTCCATTATGTTGCTGGTAATTATAATGTACTTGTCTTGGTAGCGGTTCCTACGTTTTGTAGTTGGTAAGTGAGCGCATCGGTAACGGGTTTTGCCTTTTTGCGAGGCCAATAAGCAATGGTTACTACCTTTCTTTAGTCGGTGAAATTACTACCACTGTACCGTTACCACCTGCATTTACTACCTGCACTTACGACCTAGGTAATCAACATTGTAACAAGCAATTACTACCTAAAGATTTGTAGCTATAATTACCCTTTTTCTAAGAGAGTGGGCCAAGAACTAGCAAGAGACACATACATACAAAAAAGTAAAAGCTTGCCTTTAAAAAAACTACAGGGAACCTCCGCTAGAGTGAATCAGCTCTATGGGTGAAGTCATCGTAAATGTGTATTTTCGTGCATTGTGTCGCAGCGTAGGGCACATTGGGAGGAATTCATGAAACAAAGGTCCAGGGGCGTAGCCAGAAATTTTTTTCGGGGGGGGGGGTTCATCGGCCCGACCGGGGGGGGGGGGGAAGCGCCTGCTTTCCTCTACGTGCCGTGATCGATAATAAATATCGGTAGTTTAAGCACCCTCTATGTATGTATATCAAAGACATGGGACCCCCCCTCCCCCCTCGCGTGTGTGTGTGCTAGAGCACTGCACGGGCTCGGGCTTACCCGAAAGCCCGGGCCCGTGGGCCGGGCCGAGCCGGGTAGAACTGTTTTTTCACGGGCTCGGGCTGGGCTCGGGCACGGCGTGTGCTTTTTGACCCGGGCCCGGGCCGGGCTCGGGCTTTCTGGTGGTGTGCATGTAACGTGCAGTGAGTTATTCTCGGGCGACTCAACTCTGAAAAACATTATTTTTCGGTCTCGGGCCAGGTTCGGGCCGGTTTAGAGTCGGGCTCGGGCTGGGCCTAAGGTAAAGGGGTGGCGGGCCGGGCCGGGCGGGTAACGTAGATTATTTACGGGCCCGGGCCGGGCCCCGGTCTCGCCATAAAAGTTTTGATCGGGCTCGGGCGGGCCACCCAACGTAACAACGGGCCCGGGCCGGGCCCGGGCTGA
This sequence comes from Dermacentor silvarum, assembly GCF_013339745.2. Lineage (NCBI taxonomy): Eukaryota > Metazoa > Arthropoda > Arachnida > Ixodida > Ixodidae > Dermacentor > Dermacentor silvarum. The sequence continues at coordinate 110,301,517 of NC_051157.2, forward strand.
AAAAAATCGGCCCGTGCAGTGCTCTAGTGTGTGCTTGTGAAGAAATTAAGTAAAAAGTAATGTAAGCTCAGTAAAATACAGTAAGTACGACAGGTACAGTGGGCGTTTGGAGCAACTGTCTCTCATCGCGCCACTGAATGGACCAGTCTTCGAAAACGCATCATTGAGACGACCCGCCCGATCGGAGAAGACATCATTAATTGTTAATCTCGGTTAAGCGTAGATGGCGTCGTCCTCGTCGGGGCGAAGTGCGTTTCACAAGTCAAGGACGGCTATACACGTGAAAATGCACGCGTGACCATGCAGGCTATATATACCTACTCCCATAGCAATAGCTTGTTCGCTGCGTCTTTGCGCTAGAAAACTGAAATACGCGCAAAAACGAGTAATGCTTTTTTTACGAAGCTTTCGTCGCCTTGCATTTCCTGCGGCAAGTGCATGGGCCGCTGTGTCTTCCGCTGTGTGCGAGCGTGCAGCCGTCATTTGCCTTTGCGTCAACAGATTCAGAATTGTACAGAATATTTCACCGCACTGCATAGTTATGGCATGTGTACGCATTTTAAGTAGTGCGTGCGAGTCGTTTCTGCTTCACTTAGGCCGGTGCAAACAGGAAGCGGCCTTGTACCTCACAGAATCTCGACTGATTGGTGTACTAGTGATGCAGGAATGAACTCCGGTCTTGTTCAGTGCATAGTGCACATAATCAATTTCTCAGGACGCGTCAACTCCGACTAGAACTGTCAGCGCCTGCAACATGAGTTTACTTACGCTGTACTGCGCACATGTAATCCATGCTTGTCGGCTGTCTGTTTCGTGCATTCTGTTGCGAGTCGGTGGAATTTCACTGTTGGCATCAACCCTTTGGTGTGTACATTGCTGGTTTGGGATTCCACAACACAACAGCAACTACCAGCCTTTCGTAATTGCTGGTTTGGGATTCAGCAACACAACAGTAACTACCAGCCTTCCGTAGGGGCGCAATCGCAAACGAGACGTTTTGCGCTGCAGACTATGGCTTCGTTCACACTTGGGAAGCGGCAAGCGGGTGGGGAGGCCAAAGCGGCCGGAAAGGCCAAAGCGGCCGGAAAATCTTTTCCGCGCATGTCCAAGTTCACATTTGTTTTGCTACCACCGCGGCCGCCGCTGCCGCTTTCGTCCACATCCATCTAGTCTGCGTACGTTTGTCGGCGTGGTGGCGCTCATTATCGCATTATTTCGAGCGGTATGTTCATTCACTGACCCACCCGTCATCAAAAGTGATCATCTTGCGCAATTTCGCGTGTCATCTGCGACCTTCGGTAAATTCCTCGTTGGCGTTCTGTAATTCTCCTCACACGGGCGCGGTAGCGCTGTGTCACAGGTTGCTGCCTAGGCGTGATTATATTTCTTTAATAGCTTTTATTTACAAGTTGTAATAACATTTCAACATTTCGTATTATCTTCGGCGGCTCCAGGACACGAAAGTGGCAACGGGAACACCAAAGCTAAAACCCGGGCTGGCCCTTTGTGTTGAGGCTCGCCGAAGCCTGCGCGTCCTACGTGAGACCTACGCTCCCAATCTATCGTCGCGACGAGAAAAGCACCCCGCGACTTCTGCAACATACCGTGCACGTGCGAGGAGAATTATGGAGCGCCAACGAGGAATCTGCCTAACTATTGTCTGTCATGGAAGTGGAAGAAGAAATGGCTTTTATACTTCTACCTACTTGTTTTCTAGAAATGGACAATGAATAAACGGAAGACAAGAAAACCTCGGAAACGGCGGTGGTGGGTTCGCCTGGCTTTGCAAAAGCGCGAGAAGTTCGGTCACGCGACTGTTGGCTTCGTTGCCGCGCCTCCGGTCGCGCGACGTTGAATACTATCGCGAGTATTGCTGACAGTACGTTTTAGTACTTCTCTTGTCGTAGAGCAAGGGGTGGTTCTTGATCGCGTCGATCAGCATTGCAGCCTACACTTTTGGTGCCATGTTCAATGTTACGACCGGAAGTTTACATGCTAGTGTAGCTTCCGGTCGAGCAGAACGACTTTCCGCCACGTTTCCGCTTCGCCATGGCGAAAAAATCGGTCCGAGACCAATTTAGCTCGCCGCCTGTTTTTCTGCCTGTTTTGCCGCCTAGGCGGGCGGATTTTTGCAAGATTTTGCCGCTTCCGCCAGCTTCGAGACCAAGTTCCTACGCGAACGCGGCCTAACCGGCACCTGAAGGGAAGCGGCGGAAATGTATACCAGAAATTTTGACCACCTGGGGACTTTAACGTGCACCTAAATCTAAGTAAACGGGCCTCGAGCATTTTCGCCTTCATCTAAAATGTGGCTGCCGCACTTGTTGCTTCATTTGTTGCGCATTTGTTGTTTCAGAATGCGGCCGCCACATTCGCGCCCAAAACCTCACAGAGTGTCAAGGCCTTGACAAACACCGTGACAGTTTTTTTTCCATATGCAGACAAGATTAGCTGTAAATTACCAACCCAAACGGAAGCGCCCAGGAATGAAAGTGTGAAAGTAGCACCGGTTTCTTGAAATATGTCAGCGCAAAGCGACGATAGCAAAGGGTGGGTTAGTGGGGGGGGGGGGGGGGGGGGGGTGCAAAAAATTTCGGGGGGGTTTGAACCCCCCCAACTCCCCCCTTGGCTACGCCACTGCAAAGGTCATATGTAATTGGAAAGTAGAGTTCAGAAGGGAAATACTCGAGTTAATATGACACCACCACATATGCTCTTCGATTGTTGAATTGTAGTCCAAATCGACGTGCATTGCGCGTTGACAGAAACAGCTGTGAATTTTCAAACCGCAGGCATGTTTAATAAAATGTTCGTGGTTGTTTAGGAAACAATCTCATTCAAAAAAAGAGAATTCATAGAAATGCGACAAAAATATTCTCTGAACATGGAACTTGTGAGCAGAAAACTTGTAAACGTCCCGATGCGATTACGTCAATAACCATGTTATGATAACAAAGGGGAAAACATAGTTTCTACTGTTTCAGTAAGAGCAGACGTAGCGAATTAGAACAGCACTAGCTGCGTGCTTATTACTCTCAAGAAAGAAACCATCCCTTTACCGTCTTTTTTCCAGCTGATGGAAAAAGAACACGACGAGGAACCAATACAAGCCGCTTCTAAAGCCTGTTTTCCTCGAACGTCAGCAGCAGCAGCGGTGGCTCGAGCCGAGCGTTAACTAAATTATTGCTTCCAAGAAGAACAAGGCGCACAAGCTGGACACATAAGTAGAAAGAAAGAGTAAAATGGCCGAGCAAGAAGAGGAACAGGGTAGAAAAGCAATTTTGGCTTTGGTCAAGCGTAAGAAGAAATAACGCGCCCGGCCCGCTGTTCCGGCCGGCAACTGTGCCGCTTGTTGGCTCGCCGCCATAGCACCAGCAGCCGCGGGAACCGCTTCGATTCTCCGGGAAATGGTGAGGTCTCTGGGAAGCGTTTCCCAGAACCGAACGCGGCTCTCGAATTCCAGCACGCGAGGCGCGAGCAAAGCCCCCCCCCCCCCCCCCCCTCCTCTGTTCCCTCTTTTCCACTTCCCAAACACGCACATACGAACACATACGAAGCCTAACCTCCGCTACTCAATTTCCCCAGCCCAGCAGCGCTGCTAGAGGTTCTTTCCTTCTCCCCTATCGGGGTTCGTCTTCCACCAGTGCCGCAGCTCGCTTCGGCCGAACGCGCTCTTCTTTTTTTTTTTTTTTTCGTCCCCTTCGTGAGGGGAGCAACCGCGGCCGAGCACTTCCCATCCCTCCCTGGCAAAACCAATTGAGAGCCGCCGCCGCTGCCACGCCGCAGCAGTTGCTCTCTTCCCTTTCTTTTTCCACGCGAGAAGGAATGGAAAAGTGAGCGCCGCTCCCTGCTGCGTCTCATCCGCCTCTTTCTCACTTGACGAAGAGCCTTCTCGAACCCCCCCCCCCCCCCTTTTTTTTTTGCGCCATTTGTATTTTCTTGTCCCAGTTGTCTTTGATACTTGCTGTTATCGGCCTGCACGCTTGTCCTGCTGTTCGCAGCCCCCCACGTCCCGTCTTCTCCCTCCTTTCTATCCTGGGTTCCCTCTTTCCCTTATTCGTTCCCGAGTACGCCACCCGCATCCTATGAGGCAAGCCAAGCGAAGGAAGCGAGCCCCTCCCACCTCCCTGCAGTCTGTCTTGCTTTTCGCTTTTCGAGTTGCGAGACTGGAGGCGATGGCGCGGGGGACGAATATCCTTAGATCTTCGTTGGCGTGACCGTTTTTACTTTTCGGGGCGCAAGCTGCTAGCCGGGGGAGACAGGGAGCGAGGAAGCAAGGTCTAATTTACGTTGCCAAGGGCAACCGGCAGCTCAGGCAGACCCCGGCCACTGTTGACTCTCTCTTATACAGGCGGCTTAGCCTTGTACAAGTTTGGAATGGAGTCTCATTTCGCTTCTCTTTTTCATTGGTGCCAATGAGAAGAGCTGCATGCGGGCCGAAGATGCAGTTGCGCTGTAATTGTTGCGCGATTCTCGGTGCCTTGTTGCTTCAAGCAAAGCGGCAACACTATTCAAATTAAGCTCGGTAGTGGAGGAGAAGAATAAATGAAAGGCCTGGAGGTCAACCAGGAGTGAGCCCTGTTTGCTACCCTGCACTGAGGGGAAAGAAAAAGCTTTCGGGTGGGCTGATTAGTAATTCGTTGTCGCTCAGTACGTGCGCTGCTTGAGAGACCGAGGTCAAGGGAAAAGTATCACTGTTTGCACTAAAATAGTAAATCACTAGCAAAATAGTAACACTATTTCCGTGTGAATGTTGTCATTCATTCTCTTGACTTCTTTATTTGTTTTTTTCCAAGCAGAGAATGTAAGCATCGACTGTATTCACCGCTACTTCGGAGTCACGTTTACTCTGTTATACGGTTGGTGATTTTACGGCGCCTTAGAAATCGACATTGTTTTCCCTACTCACAGCGCTCGTAAAGCAAAACTCAAGTTATCACTGCTGCTGCTAAGGAACTTTTAAACACGCGAGGTAATTACATTAGTGGAAAACTTTGCTTTACTTAAGTATTAGTATCTGTCCGTTACCGCCATAACGTTGCCCAATACCAGAGTTCATAGCATATAGACCTGAACAGAATTACCCATGTGAGTAAAGCGTATAACGATGTGCTAATGTGCAGCCAGGCGATACCCGTCACAGGGCAACTGGGCCACAGGACAGATAAGATAGTTATCACGATCTAAGTAAGATAGATTCTCTCAGTGCATAATTAACGGTGTTTAGACAACAAACCATGGTCAGCTATAGTGATCACTATCAAAGACATAGTGCGGAACGGCGCGCACTCAGTGCAATAAATGGGATTTGAGCGCCCTTTTATTCTCTTTAGAGGTACGTTTTTTGACAGTGAGCAAGGAGGTACGCAATAACGTAAGCGTCTCTATCCTTGTTAAGTATTACGAGCAAATTTCATTCATTTGAATGCATTGTTTACCGAAAGCATTCTCTTTTTTAAATTATTTTTTTAGAGCTTCACGCCAGTAAGTCAGAGGTCCGTGGAACCCGCTGTTTCCCCCCACACTACTGCCATTTACGTTCATGTGCAGTTCTTACGAAGACTTCCAAAATAATGCCACTTTCAAACATTTTCAGCATTCTCTTGAGTATTTCTTTTGCCGCGCCTACTATAGGCGATGAATGATCGTGCCTGTTTTTTCCGCGACAGGTTATCCGAACAGAGGAATTTCTCTTCCCACACGTGAAACCGCGACCCCCCGAACAGAAAACGCGCCGTGCCTATTGGACGACGGGTGCAGTCAACACGGCGGAGAAGTGGCCCCAAGACGCGTCTCTCCTAACGTCTGGAGTGATACCGGACGTGTATACGACGTTTGTCGTCGCCTCACTCTGACAGCAGCGCGGGGCGACTAGCCTCAGACGGCCTGCCTTTTCCTCGGTTGCGCTTGAGCGGCATCGATCAACGTCTACACGGCTCCGCCTGTCAGACGCCCGGAATTTATTTTTCCCCGCGAAGTCGGCTTTCACTCGATGACGAACACGACGCCATTCTAGAGCATGAAAAGCACATGCCGACCGGTGCTAAAAGACATTCTCTAACGGCTTGACAGCGACTTCATGACAGAAATGTGTGCGGGCTCAAGACTTCAGAACCCTCTTTACCGCCCTCCCCCTCCTTTTTGATGTATTTGCTTGAGGTAGGCTTAAGATGGCGCCGCAGATAAGGCTAAATTGTTCACTACAAAAATTTCCTGTTTCTCATTTTTTTTCCAAGTAAAGATTTATTTGTCTACCCTCCCGGATGGCTGCTGCTGTCTGCTGTTTGGTCGGTTAGGGTATCGTATATATATATATATATAATATATATATATATATATATATATATATATATATACACGAAGGTTATATGCGCGCCGAGCGAAAGTACCAGAGAACGGGCTTATATTTCTCTTGTCTGCTGGCTGACAAAGTAGTGCGAGTAAACGCACCTCCGTTCTGTGTAACAAAAAAAAAAAAAAAAAAACATAAATTGTTGCATGAAACCTGGACGTATAATGTAGACTCACTGGTATCTCTAAAGCACACGGACCCGTTCAAAGAATAGCACATTATGTTTACAGACACTTTGGTTTAATTGATTGACTTCGATTTAGCCATGCGGTATGAGCTACTGGGTGTGCGCCTATTCTTGGCCAATCTTTAAAAAATGGGTATGTACCACGATGACACAAGACAACAGAAAAATTGCATTAGAGACAATTGCATGAGACTTGTAAGTAAAGAAATACATGTAATTAATTACTTGCAGTATATTAGATGTTTTCGGTCATTTTTCAATTTATCGATTACATGCCTTACTCGGCAACGCTCACTGTAATTCAATTATATTTTCACTAACCAATTACACGTAATTAGTTACATTATTGGTCAGGCAAGCTGCAATATGTGACGCAAACTTGATAAGCTCAATTTGGCGGGAACTACAGTAGAACACCTGAGATAGTGCCCCGCAGCAGCCTAGAGATGTGTCTGTTCTGACGAGTAAATCCGGGTGCTCAATATTTGTTTCCTCGTGTTTACGCTTTTCAACATGTTGACCGACGAATTAAACCGGTGCTTGTATGTCTCGATAGCGAAGGCCACTATTAGGACGTTATTGCCAGGACGATTTTTACAGCTTTTCATTGGCCGAACGGGGAGGGTCGTCTTGAAGACTCAGCAAGAATGAAGCGTTGCCCGTCACAGAGGAAGCAGATGCTGAGTAACGACAATCTTGTGCGCAAGGTGTCCGTACTTTACAACACTGCCCTGCAGATTCCCAGCCAGCACATGGAGCGAGTTTTCAGTGCCGCTGCCGATGGCTTCACGACAAAAAGGAGTGAAGACCACAGATGACAACGTTTAAAAGCAATTGTTGGTAAATGTAAGCAGTGTATGACGCGCTGCAGAAGACGCACTGAGTGTGCCAGGCGAGTTCGTTCTGTTTACGGTATCTGTGCAATGTTATTAAAATGTCGGAGGAAAGTAACGAAGAAGCAACGGATTACTTTTGACTAATTCCCGAGTAACTTTCGTGGAGCAGTAATTGGTAACTGTAATGAATTATAATTTTAAATGAGGTTTCTGTAATTGTAATCGGTTATATTGTATTTTCATAACGTGTAAAGACTGGTTACAATAAAGTTCACTTTCGCGGTGGACTAACATGAGCATTGAATGGGATTACAGGTTGCATAGGAATAAATTAAAAGGAATCGTATTCATTAGCGTTAATTGTAAAGCAATTAATTAACTGCTTTACTACAGCTTTGCCTGTCATATATTCTAACATGTGCATTGGATCTGCATATATTTTTTCCTTCTTAAATTGAAATTTTTGTCAGCGTTATATATTTTATTCTTCTATTCCGAAAACTGCACTACAATACATTAACACCGTATGCACTTACTTTCATGTTGTATATCCTCTAAATTGGACACACTAATACACACTTTTATTGGCCTTTCTGGCTGTTCGGAAACAAAATTATTAACGAAAACTTAGTTGTATACTTAGGTGTACATATATTCCTTAGAACGTATACTTGGTTGTCGTATGAGGAAACATCAGAAGAGCATCATTTCACTTTGTGAAGACATGGGCAGTATTATACCGGAAAGCGAAGTCGCTAATGTACTAAACATGACATTGTCTTCGGTATGTACTGATGAATCCACTGACAATATGCCCGACATCTTACACTGATGCCCATATGAATAGCATTGCGTTTGACCCACCTGGCATTGTTAAAATAATTTATTCACTAAAATATTCATCGTCAACCGGAATTGATGAAATCAATGCTAAGGTAAAAAACACTAAGCATCATTCCAGTACCCTTCTCTCCAAAATTTTCCAGCAATCTCTTAATACGGGTACTATACCGGTTGACTGGCGCGTTGGCAAGGTAATCCCAGTTTTGAAAAAAAAGGTACTAAGTCTTCTCCCAAGAACTATCGCCTTATTTCAATCACAAGCGTCTGCTCTAAATTAATAGAACATGTCATTTTCAATAGTGTAGAGAAATTTCTATTGTCCATCAACTTTTTTCATCCTAACCAACACGGTTTCCATAAAGGCCATTCCTGCGAGACACAGCTGACACTATTCTTGCACGACATTCAATCATCGCTTGATAGTAACGTACCTGTCCATGCATTTGGCCTTGATTTCGAAAAAGCGTTCGATAAAGTGCCTCATGCTCGTTTACTACTCAAACTGTCACGATTAAATCTGCACCAATCAGTTTTTAATTGGATTCACGCATTTTTAACAGACCGTCATCAGTTCGCCTATGCTAATACATGTTCATCATCGTTTACGCAATTCTCATCCGGTGTCCCGCAGGGCATGGTCCTCAGGCCACTTCTGTTTTTAATATATATTAACGACTTACCCCTTCGTGTGTCATCGAAAATGCGCCTCTTCGCCGATGATTGTATTCTGTACCGCCCTATAACAAACTCTTCCGATATCTCTATCCTCCAGAACGATCTTCATCATATAGAAGAGTGGTGTAAAGTTTGGTTGATGTCTCTCAGCGTTAATAAAACTATACTAATTTCATTTCACCGTCGTCGCAACTTTCCAACTCCTGTATACACACCATTAACAACTCTCCTATAAGTCTCAGCGACTCGTTCAAATACCTCGGGGTTCATATCTCCCACGACTTAACATGGGCCAACCATGTTAATCAAATTACTAATTCTGCAAACCGTGTCTTGGGCTACATCCGTCGCAATCTCTCCCTTGAACCTTCCTCTGCTAAGCTCTTAGCACACAACACACTCGTCCGTCCAAAATTTGAGTATGCAAGTGCAATATATGACCCTTTCCAATTAAACCTAATTAAGACAGTCGAAGCAGTCCAGAACCAAGCTACTAGATTCATCTTGAGTGATTATTCATACAACTCTAGTATCACAGCGCTGAAATCACAACTTGGTCTACCCGCCCTGGCTCCTCGCCGCAGAAATTCTCGACTACATCTTTATCACAAGTTCATTCACTGTTTGCCGCCTAAAAACGCGCTCATCGTTCCCGTCCATCGCATGTCACGCAACACCCATCCAAACGCCGTCATCCCTCCACGTGCCCACACCACAACATTTCATCAATCATTCTTTATTCGTACTGCGCGTGACTGGAATCGCCTTCCCGGCCGCATCGCTACGATCACCGACCCTGTAGAATTCAAATCCGCCGTTGAAGAAATCACGCGCATCGACGCTAACCAATAGGATTATCGTGTACACTGCTGCGTATCATTATTACTTTATTTCTACCTGCCTTGTATTCTCTGACTGACTTGTATTCATTTGACCTGTATTCACCAATTTTTACTGTAGTTGTATCCCCTGTACCCACCCCTCATGTAATGTCCCTCACGGGACCCTTGAGGTATAATAAATAAAATAAATAAATAAAACATTGTGTTATGGGCGGGCATGCTTATCAACTAACAATAACTCTAAAGTGATAATGAAGGTGAAACAACTTCTAGGCCTCTCGATCTTTTTTTTTTGCAAACAGCTTATAAACAATGGTGTTAGAAAACCGGAAAGTATAATCACCTGTGGTGTATGTGCTGGGGAATATTTGCGAAACAGGATCAGATATTATCCGACATAAATAGGGGTTGTTAGGTTCATTTCGGTTCGGATGCAGTTTCGACCTACAGTTTCGACCCCCCTGATTTCATGGTACATTTTGGAGATTTGACAAATGAGGGCGTTTGGGTAATACTGCAATCAAAATGTTTAATGAGAGTAACGACTGGTAAATTCTGACGTTTGTCTGCACAGGGTCGCACCTTCTATATGGCGGCATGCAACATTAGGTTAGTTGTTTAAAATATTCCAGGAAATGCGTTTTACTAGAATTGTTTCCGTGTAGCTTTTGTTACGTGAGGACACCTGGATGCAGTACTTAGCGATATGATGTAGGAACCACAAAAATAATATAGGAAACAATCTTGGATGGCGGCCCGCTTCACGTCTCCTGATACAGTGAATCACGGTATCTGGGGTGCTGAAATATGGAACCCTTTTATGGCAAAATGCTCCATGAAAAAAAAAACATTTTTCACATTTAAATTATACTCATATTATATTATTATTATTATTATTATTATTATTATTATTATATATTATTATTATTATAATTTTATTGCATAACATCCAACAAAGCGTCATGCTTCTTTTCGTATTGACTCTTTAGAAAGTACAGATCGTGATTATGCTTTGCAGCAGAGCACTGCTGTTGCGCAGTGAAGCCGTGTTTTATGGTGATTGTTGTTTTTAAGCAATCGCAAAGTCATACGATATCCAAGTCGATATCAGACGATCATTTTTCTATAATACTCGTATTTTATTAATTCGAAAATATTACTATTCGAACATCCCTACTGAAATTTTACGAACAGAAAATACCCAACAAATAATGGTCGCCGCCTGAATGCATGACGCTTTACTGCACAGCTATGTTGTTGCGCTGTGAAGCCCTCTTTTATGAGTTAGTTTTTTAGGCAATAAGAATCAAAGAAACGCGTCAGAAATAGAATACAAAATTGAAGGTTTAAATTCATACCTTTATAGCTTTGTACTGATGTGAACACACTCAATTGAAAATAATATATGGTTTTACTGATTGTAGATGGAGTACTTACTGTCAGTGTTTCCTCAAATATATTGGGCGAGTTTGATTTGTTCGATATGTGACGCAAATAACCATATAAGATAATAACCATATAGTATATAACCATATAAGATATAAAAATTACCATATAAGATACACAATAAACTAAGCTGCAGGCTTGCAGAAATATAAAATGCGACCAGACAGACAACCATATATACAGGATGTCTCAACTATCACGCACCAATATTAAAAATATGCAAATTCCACGTAGCTGGACGGAACCAAGGTAATGTCGTTTGCAATCGCTTGGAGGTACTCAGATTATTTTTTTGCTTCCGCCTAATGACATAATTAGTCCTAATTATTTAATAAACTCGTCAAATATTAAAATTATAACATTGTTGTAGCGCTTGGTGTGTGTCTCCCTTCTTCGTCCTTGCGTTTCGTCAAGTTAGCTAGCGCTAATTAAACCACACGCTTAGTGTTCACCGACTAGCGCAATTTATCGTTCTATTAAGCTTTTCAGGTATTCGATTATTTACAAACGTACTGCCTATCTCGTTCCCTTCAGACTTATGAAGTGGTGTCTTAATCTGAGAATATGCAATCGATTGTTGCCACCGTTTCAATGGCAGTGAGGCTTTCCCGATTTCTTTATTATCATAATTCATATGACCGGTACACTCGCGACCCCTCATACAACTTATATATATATATATATATAATTATATATATATATATATAATATATATTAATATATATATATATAAGCTTCTGCAATATGTAACCTTGCTTGAGGTGTATGTCACTCACGTATCGTAAGTTGTTCATATTTTCGACGGCTGTCAGGTAAATAACACATTCATTTATTATGACGGTTCCTACTTGCACGCAAAATACCTTTAAACGATGCCGTCCAAATATTGCTGGATTTTATTTGCTTTCATTTCTGTTTTGAAGCATTGAAATGCCCGTGCAATGTTTACGAAGACGTTGCCAAAGTATTTGATACTTCCACCCCGTAGGTGCGCTGACGGTGTGCTTGAGTTTGTTTCTTCATTATGACTCCTTACATCAGTGTCAATATGCGTCGTTGATACTGGCCAAACGAAACTTCTGTTCTATAGCTGTTATTTGTTATCATGAGATCCCGCCTAAAATATATTGCTATATATTGAAAAGAGATAAAGCAAAAACACAGACAGTTCCTTCAAATAATTGAGTCTATTTTAACTATAGTATGCACGAGTACGCAGTAATGCTGAAGAACAGACCAATATTCAGACATAACCCAAGGGACTCACTCGGCATTGTGTGAAGTCGATGCAAACGGGAACAGGCAAACGCAAGCGATTGCGTTTGCCTGTTCTCGCAATCGCTTGCGTTTGCCTCTTTTTCTTTGTACTTTCACACACTATTGTTTCCTTGTGAGGTGCCATAACGAGGCGCCATAACTGACAAACACTTGTGAAATGAGTGGCTCATACGAGAGCGGTCATAATAGCAAAAGAGAAATCTCAGGTGACGATTAATTTTGCACTGAATACATTACAAACAAGAATGGGAGTGATCATGACGACTCAATAAGTAGACGTCTCCACTTAGAGACAGAGAAAACGCAATGACAGCTAAAGTATACTTGCCGTGCTGAAGAAGGTAATTGACAGAAATAAGTGTCACAAAGATGGTTATAAGTAGGCGCACATTATGTCTACAGGTACTGCATGCTCGACACGGATAGAGGGCAAGTTTTTTCTAATAAATAACGCTAACGCAAAGTTCATCAACTAGCTTCCTTAATGGTCACTGACTATTTCGCGAATACGAAACTGGTGGGTGAAAGACAGAAACATTGCAAGTGCGTTACCATGTGGATTGTTGCAAGTGGGCCCTTGATTGCTTTACATGTTTCCAGCCAGCTCGTAACATTTACTTCTCGTTTTTTATACAATATCGTCATGGCGAACGATAAACTTTTATGAAGTGCTTTGATGGCAGAAGCGTACCCCAGCATACGCGCTTGGTTGCTTTGATGTGTTCATTTCTAGGATGCGGTCCTCATCTTAGTAAGCTACTACTAAATTCCGTCTACCTTATATGCAACTACTGATTCTTACTAAATATTCTACTAAAATTATACTAATAATCAGGTGTGAAACTCGTAGAGCTTTTTTTTCTTATTGCACTTTTGCATTGGTTGGCAGCCTTCACTAATATACGTCCGCACCCGGACTAGCTGAAATTGCTCTTATACGCATATTCTACAATAAAGTACTTTTGCATATACTGGCCCATATATCAATCCCGATCAGGACGAATTTTTCTTTAACTGTGATGCCTTCTTTCTGAGAAACCCGTACAGAGGGTTGCGTGCTACAATTCAGGTGGGTTGACAATTGTTCCTTTCAGAATGCATATGCATGCATCAAGTTCCATTTTATGATTTCTGAAGCCGCACATCAGTTTCTATAAAGCAAGGTATCTCATGTTCCTTTT